>NW_022589737.1:18426777-18569645 GCF_004348235.1 Phoca vitulina
TGAAAGCGGAGATCTTTAAACTTTTCCTTAGACGGGGTTTGATAGCTTTCTGGAAGTGCACGAGGCTACCTTTACCCTTTACCGTAGAATTGAGTAAGTATAATGGTGTTCAGAGTCTTTGTTTAAAAAAATACATTCGACATTACTACCAGTAAGAAAAAGACATTTTTATTCTAATACTCGATACTTATGCAGTAGTTTTCTCTGAAGAATTCAAATTCTAGCTAAGTGGATGGAATGGCTAGGCTAGCTTCTGGTGGAAATGCAAATGTCTGGGACTTAATGCTCTACTCCTCTGCAAGTATACGAAGTTGGGTATTTTCCCCTCGAGGATTAGGGAAGATAAATTTCGCCCCTTGCCTAGTTCTAAAAAAAGTCTTTCCAGAAGGTCAGGCTTCTGGGAATTTGTATCAGATTGAAGTTCAACTCACACCCAAAGGTTTGACCTCTGTATTCAGCTAGGCCTTACTTAAATGTTTGAGGTCTCAGTTTTCCCCTTTGTTAACAGGGACTAAAAACAGTATCTCTTCTTAGGGTTAAGTGGCTTTCCTTCGCTAGAACAGTGTTTGGTGACCTCAGAAAGAATCATCTCAATACACACACACATGCGCGGTCACTGACCAGACCTCAAACCCAGGGCTTCGTTCCCAGCAGGACATCTCCAGAACCACGGGCACAGATGAAGTCCTGGGAGTGAAGCCTCGTTAGCCCCATGTTCTAACCATGGAGCTATAGGACTGCCAAGTAGACGTGAGGCAGGAAGGGAAACAGAGGTTGCTGGGTGCACGTGACTGGACCAATAGTCGCAACAACAGTAGACCGAGTGACAGGCTACTAAGTCTGCTGAGACCTTGCAGGGCTTGCCCAGGTGGCTGAGATTGAAAACCGCTCATTTCTGAGGCTTCCAGTTTGCACGGACCAGTACTGGTACAAAAACGGTTGGGGGCGAAACTGAGGTTGCCGACTTTTCATTTTGCCAAAAAATGACCAAAATCAACCCCCACCCCCCAACTATCACAAATATAATATCCACTGATACAAGAGAGAAAAACATTTAGCTTTGCATTGCTCTTATGACTCTCGGGTTGGCTTTGAATGGCCAAAACCTCTCCACAGACCCCACCCACGCCCCCCAAGGGGATGAGCCTGGGACCCCTGCTGTAGAGACCACTCAACAGGCATGCACGGGGCCCAGGGAGCAGGTTTATGAACAACACCGCCGACCTCTGTTCCTGGCAGCTACAGCCAGGTCACAAACCCAGTTTGGGTTCTGAGGGTTCTTCTGCAAACGCTCTGAGGCGCTCAGACTTCCCCGTTGGAGGCCTCCCCCTCCTGTTTCACGGCCGATACGGTTTATCCCCGGCCCAGCACAGCACAACAGGGCACATCGCTGAGGCACCAGGCAGTGTTTCCTCATCTGTCCTGAGTGTGAGTCCTTGTCCCCTTCCCAGGGTCGCACAGGGACCCAGCATGGCATGTCTTCCACAGACCTATCCCCACCACCACCTGTCTTCACTTCCTTCACGGCATCCCAAGACAGCGAGCACAAGGCACAAGGGCTCATCAGTCGTCTCTGCTTTTTCAGTGTTTGCTTACATCCCACTGGCCCAAGCATGTCACATAACCTAGCCCAGGTCACCCCCAGAGGGCTGCAGCAAGGCCATGCGTACTGAGGTATGATTCACTAGAGGTCATTAGTGCAACAACGTGTGAACTTCCCTTCTTAGACATGCATTGCAAGATACGGAGCTTTAACTTATAAATTATGGTGCTTTCACAAAGATGCAATATAGATGTTATTACTAGTATAAGGAAGCATTTGGAGTCACCTTATTAAGGGGCTGAATCCTACATCAAATGGCTCTGCTTGCCTCATAAAATTATTCATTAATTTTTAGCAGTGGCCTTGGGAAGTTATGTACATAATATTTAGAGGAAAATGGCATTTACAATTATAATGAATTCAAGCAAGCCACACGGTAATACCAGTGCCCCAGTTTGGAACTTGAGGCTTGCTAATTTCATATTTAATGGCATACATGTCCCCCCATCCCTCCGCCCTAGCACGGGTGTCGGTATGTACCCGCCTGTCTCATCTCCTGGAACTCCAACTCCTTTGAAGGCAGGCATCTCACCTCCCCCATGCTTAGTTTCCTCACTCTTCCAGCACCTGTACCACTCAGTAGATGCTCCCTAAATGCTTGTTAAAGTAATCAATCAATAGTTACCTTTTATTAAACACTCCTACGTTCCAGGGACTTCACTCAGAGACTGGGTCACCAATTCTCTCCCAATGCCACAGATAAGTGTTATTCTCTACAGTTTACCCCCGAGGGGACTGAGGTGCCCAAAGGCCACTGGGGATGGGCTGGAATTCCAGCCCAGTCCCATCTGAGGCCAGGACACTTTCCTCACTGCTGCTTTAAGTGAGGAGCTGGAAGCAGACAGTCAAAAGTGAAAAGATTGGCCTCCAGGTGTGGAGAGAGGGGCCAAGGGAAGAGGAGGAGGCAGTAGACTGCTGGGGGGATAGACGGATGGGGGGGCAGGCTCAAACTATTTACTGCCTTTGCAATAAAATAAACACTCCTTAATTGAGACAGAGAAATGCTGGTTGAAAACCCGGTAGGAGAGCAAGCTCTACAGCTCTTTAACTAATCAACACCAGCTAATTCTTGGTGGTGAGGAGAGGAGGGACTGGAGAGGCCTCTTGGGCAGATGACAGTCCCACAGGTTGTCCTCAGGTGAAAGGTGGCCATTTTTTTTTTTTTACATTTTGCCTGTAGTTTTTCCTACTACTAGATCAGTAATAATACTAAAAATAGCGACCATTTTAGGTAGACTACAGTCTACAGGGCGTGTGTGTGTGTATGGGGGGGGGGTGCAGCTGGGCAAAGCGCTTTACATACAACGCATGATCTCATCTGATCCTCACAACAACGCATCTGACAAAGATTTTATTATTCTTAATTTATAGATGAGGTAACCATGCCCAGGGAGATTAGCTTTCCGGAGATTTCCCGGCTTGTAAGTGGTAGATCCAAAACCTAAGTCTATTCGACTAAATGCCCCGAATAACATTTAGCTGTGGGCTTTGCGGGGCTTTGGTGCTGGTCTGAGGTGGGAAATTGTGAATCCCATTTATTCAAGCGAAGCCGAGCACGTGCCTGTGTAATTTACAAAAACAAATCCAGGTCAAGATATCCGTCCGCTTGAGGTTTAAAAGCCTCCTGTGGTGAGCTGCACAAATCTCTACTCATTCATTCACTCTTTCGCTCCCTCAACAAGTGTTTATTGCGCACTTCGGTATTCCAGGCAGGGCGCTAACCTAGCCCTAGCGGGGAGAATGGTGAACGCGAGAGACGTGGTGTTTGGCTCCCCCCCCCCCCCCCCCCCGATTGTACTGCCTCGTGGGCGACGCAGTCCCAGAAGCAGGAAATGTGTCAGCCCGAGGATGACCTGTACCGGCGGCGCCTAGCGGCTGGATGGTCAGGGCAGGCTCCCTGGAGGCGGCGGCGGCCCGGGCCCGGCACGCGGGACTGGTCCCGCGGCCCTGCGGAACCGGCTCGGAGGCGAGCGTTGGGGCCGGGCCGGGCCAGGCCGGGGGCCGGGGGCGGGGCGAAGGCGGTGGGCTGCGGCCGAGGTCCGGGCGGGGGCGGCGGGCGAGTTAGGGTTAGGGCGAGAGGATTCGGCTTCCCGGCGGCAGAGGGCGCCTGGCGCTGCGGTCCAGCGCGCCGGAGCCGCCCGCGCGGGCGCCGAGAGGAGAGGCGAGGCGAGGCGGGGAGCGCGAGCGGCGGCGGCCACTGCCACGTATTCCCGGCAGTGGCGGCGGCGGCGGCGGCACGGGAGGAGGTGAGCGGCGCCGGCGCCCGCGGGCAGGTGGGCAGGGAGCGGCGCGGCGGCGCGGCGGGCGGGCGCGGGGATCGGGCGCCCGGCACCGCGCGGGGCTGCCCGCGCCGGGACAGCGCGGTTCCCGCCACGCCGGCTCCGCCTCCGCGCCGGGTTGCCGGCCGAGGCCCGGGCGCCGAGCCGGTCCCGAGCGCAACTCGTGCCGGCGGAGCGGGCGGGGGCCGAGGGGACGCGAGCCCGCCCGCCAGTCGCGGCTCGGGACGGGAATCCCCGCCGCTGCGGGAACGGGGCCGCGGCCGGAAAAGTTGGGGCGGACCGCTAGCCCGCATGGGCCGGGCGGGAAGTGCGGGTGCAGGGCGGACCCCGGGGGACGCAGGGACGCGGTGGGGGGGGGGGGGCCCGGGCCGGAGGCGGGGCGGCCGGGAGGGCCCCGTTTGGGAAGGCGGGAGACGCGGCTCCTCCGCGGGCGGGGAGAAAGGGGGTGCGCTCCGGCTCTCCGACTGCAGTGGGCAAGTGTCCGGCCGGGGGGCCCTGCGCGTGAGGAGGGAGGGAGAGAGGGAGGCCCTCCGGGGGCGAGCACTGGGGACCGGAGGCGAGCCGGTGGCGGGGTAGAGCGCTGGGGAGTGGGTTTTGCTTGCTCTCCGCCTCCGTTGGGGCAGACCCCAAGAGAGGGGTCAGGCTTGGAGAGTTGGGGACACATCTGGCGTCTGAAGACCGGATGGGGAGTTCCTGTAAGGGGTGCGAGAGGGAGCTGAGCGTTGCTTCCTCCACCGCCTGGGTCAGGTCCCGCCCCTCCCCATCCGTCAGGTTCACCTCCCACACTGCAGTGCTTTTGTCCTGGGGAAGTTGAGGAGGGGATCCCTGAGTGGGTGAGCTAGTTAGGGGTTCCAAGGTGAGCAGGATTGGACTGTATGAAATCCTGACTGCCGCAGGGAGCTGTCTGAAAGCACAACTCTGACCTCCTCCCACACCCACCCACCCCAGTCCCTCTGCATAGGAAATGTCAGGGATTCCCTGGGCTGGGCCAGCAGGTCCGCAAAGGCCAGCTGCACAGCTGTTCACAGGGTCCTGGGTATCCTGAAGGGGAATAAGACATGGCCCTTTATTCCCTGGCTGAGGCTCGTTTTGCGGAAACAAGTGGTTCTGGAGAAGCTGGATGCTTTATTAGAACAGCCTGTGTGGTGCCCCTTGACAACAGCGATGACTCATGTTGGCCTTTTTTCTTTTTTCAAATAAACTTTGTATTCAGGACACAAGTATGCCAGGTCATTTGCGACATCGATGGGGCTGGAGACCCACACCGTGGGCCTTTGGAACCCTAGTTCTAGTCCTAGGTACATGAGCAAGGAGGATGACCTTGGATGGGCCCTATCTGGACTTCAGTTTCCATTTCTCTGAAATGGGGTATAAAAACAGAACTAGATAATCTGGTGGAGGCAAGAGTCAGCTTCTGAGGGGGACTGAAATCTTTTTCCTTGTGAGACTAATCAGTCACACGACGTCAACATCAGCCGATAATTATGGAAATGAGGATGGACTTAACAACAGATAAGATGCAAGAAAGATTGCAAAAAACAAAACAAAATAAAAAACTAATAGTAATTGGTACTAGATTTATAGCATGAATACTGTTGTGGTGCAGGCCATCAGTATACATGGCTGTCTAGCAATCTTGACTATAAAGTTGTTAATTGTGCTTTGAAAAAATTAGGTATATCTTACCGGCAGACCTGAATTTTTTCTTTCGTTTTAACCTTCAAGCCTGGAGTGGATGCTCGGTTGGCTTGGTCTTGGTGCAGCCTTACTCGAAGAACACCCCCAGGATCTCTCATTGCCATTGTACTAAAGATTTCCTTCTGTCTGACGGGTCCTGGGATCCTTGTACCACCACAATTCTGTAGTTTTTTTCCCTGTGGCTTGAGAAGTCGTGAGCCGATTCCTGTTGCATCTGGCATTTCTGAACTTCCCTGGTTTCCTTTCAAGTGAGTGTAATTCATAGGCAAACGGTTCGTTAGATGCAGCACGTTAAAAATAACTTGAAGTAGGGGCGCCTGGGTGGCTCAGTTGTTAAGTGTCTGCCTTCGGCTCAGGTCATGATCTCGGGGTCCTGGGATCGAGCCCCGCATCGGGCTCCCTGCTCGGCGGGAGGCCTGCTTCTCCCTCTCCCACTCCCCCTGCTTGTGTTCCCTCTCTCGCTGTGTCTCTCTCTGTCAAATAAATAAAATCTTTAAAAAAAAAAAAATTAAAAAAAAAAATAACTTGAAGTAATAATGTGGCCACTCCTCCCTAGACCCCCTGGGCGGCCTCTGACTAGAACTTCCAGGTCATCTGCTGGCTCTCTTGTTTGGATGCCGAGGGGCACCCCCGAGTTGAGATGACATGGCCGGGCCAGACGGCACAGTAACGATGAAGCCATGATGCTGGAAGGGGAGGAGGATTTTTTTTTTTTTTGTATTTTATCACAACTTGAAATGCTCCTATCCTTTTGTTCTCTTCCATTAGCTTTCAAAATCCATATTGGGTTTGACCACATCATTTTCTGTAATCCTTTTTTGGTCAGTTTCTTGGAAGCTGCAGTTAGTGGTTATTTCTGAGTTTGAAGTGGTAAAATTATATCCTCCCCCAACACGTAAAGGCGTAACTAATTAGATTGAATCTTTAAAATGTCTGTAGTGTATCTATATGTGTGCTCGTCTGTGTGTGTAAATTTTACTTTCCCTTAGGACTATGAAATTAGTGAAAATTATGATGCTAATAACAGTTACTATTTGAGTCCCTACCACCTATCAGACACTGAGGAAACAAACTGTTAAGTGTTATAGCTGGCTTGCACAACTTGCTGATGATCTTTGAAGCCAGATAGCCTTTTTGTAATAGTGGAAAAGGAATTCTTAGCTCTCCTACAGGGTTGTGATAGTAAGTGAGATAATGTATATGAAAAGCAATGTGTAAACTGTGAAGTATTTTCTAGCCCAGGCAATATTTTAATGTAAGCACTTGGGGATACTGGAAGCTTGAGTCCGTGAGTCTTGGTGTCCAGTAGGTCTCAGTGTACCTCCTGAGCCCATCCCCCGGCCCCTCTGAGCCTGTTCTCCTCATATGTAAGATCAGGATCACTGCCTTATATTAAATGAGGTATGTGGTGGGTGCTCAGTGAAGGTTGGCGTTCACCCCTTTCTCTCCCCTTGCCCACAGGCACTCGGGATAATGGGATTAAGTCTTCCAGTAGGAATTGGCCTCAAGGGAGAAAAGGCTTTTAGGGTATATTTTTGTACTTAAGAATAATTCTTCCAGCTTTTGCCTTCCTACCCCAGTGGCCGTTGCTCATGGTGAATATTCCAGGCCCTGCTATCATCTAAAAGGAGGGAGAACAAAACCGGAGGCCGGAAAGGACTGTCTTTGATAGAAAGTTGAAGATGGGTAAGGCTAGTTTCCCTTTGCCCATTTTGTGCTCTGTCTCCTTTTTATTCGTTTTATTGGGCAGGGAGAAAGATACCGAGTTTGGGGGCATTTCTAGCTGGAAGGAGACATTGGAAGAGCTACGGTGTAAGGTGGGAGGGCAGGGCGGGCTAAGGGCTGGGTAGGAGATGGAAGAGTGGAATCTGGCGGTACAAGCTGGAAAGTTTGGTGTGGGGAAATCTTGGTTAGGTGTAGGATTTGGCTGAGTATGGGTCCAGTTTCCATCCCATCCTATAAGGCTCTTTTGTGGGGCTTTGAAGTTTTTGTCCTCCAGGCAGATTTTGACTGGTTGTGGTGGTATCATAAATGAGTTTCCATAGTAAGTCGTATGCTGGAAAGGAAATTAAATTCCAAGAGGGTGTTTGTTGTGACTGATGCCAGAATTTCTCAGAGAATTTTATTAAGATTCAGTCAGCCTATAAAAGTACTTCTTAGTTCTCTGAAGATATTAATTAAGAAAGAGTTTTCCAAAAAAATAGAAGTGTCTCCTTTGTGAGCTTTTGAAATGTAATCTTCCTAATCTTTGGAACAAATGAAGTCCAAAAAATCATAGAGCTATATATTTTAGAAACATTTCCTCCCCAAAGTGATGTTTTCCTTCTTTTCCCATACCTTCCCTCTTCTCGCATTACTTTGATAATAAGTTGATTTTGGTTTCTTTCACATTTTGGTCGCCTAATTTTTATGTCGATGTCCCTGCATGTGTAGATCTCTACTGTGCCTTCTTTGGCCCTGAGTTCATGGCTAGTCCTTCATTATGAAGAGGTGAGGGACAGGTAGAGACATCACTGTCATGGTTCTTGGGGAGCGAGGCTGTCTACAACTTTGATGTAATCGTCCCAGCAGCTCTGGTTGATCGTGCTATCCTCGATGCACAGCTGAGGACGTGGGCACCCGAACACACGTGCGTCCATGTAGCCAGCAAAGGGTTAGTCTGCGTGTTCGCCGTGACCTCTGCGACTCCAGTACCCGTGTAGGTAGAGGCCTTGCGTGCTCTGCGGGGGGTTGGACTCTGTCCTGTTGGCTGGGGGTTTTCATTAAGGGAGAGGGGGTCAGATCTGTGTCTTAGAGAGGGCCGTGTGGGATAGGAGGTTGGGACTGGAGAAATGAGTCCGTTGGAGTTCCTGGCACCGTGGAAGGGTGATGAGGGCTTGAACTGGAGACATTGTGACCGTGGCCATGGTGATGGCAAATGGGGATGTGTCAGGATGGATCGCGCTTTGTCCCTTTGGATGTCGGAGCTGAGAGAAGGAGGAGCCAAATCCAACCCATGCTTGTCTCTCCTCACCCCTCCCACTGTAGCTCTGACCCGCATTCTGACTCTTGGTAGACTGAAAGCAGCCCCTGCAGAAACCGAAATTGCCCCTTTGGTCTCTCTTCACGGCTAGGGAAAGGTGCCCAAGTACAACCTGGAAGCCGCTTCCCCTCTCTTTGCCTGTCTCCTAGCCTTATCATTTCTCCTTTTCCAGGAGCATCTCACAGGATTGATTCAGGTTCCTCCGACACCGTTCCTCAGAAATGCTGGTTCAAGCATTCCGACCAAGTGAAAAGCATCAAGGGGAAAAGGCCCTCAGAGAAGGAAACCTCCCTGGGGTGGAGTCTGCACCCCACTGTTCCCTGATGGACTCAGTGGACCCACCAGGGGGTGTGGTCCTCAGTTCTGGCTCTTCCCCAAGAGGTGATTTGCCTCGAGGTCAGGGTGACTTGTGGTCCCCCAGCATGGGGGGGGGGGCTGGCCAGGAAATGGGAGTGGTGGTGGGTGAATTCACAGAGGTGGCCAGCCCTGGGAGGAGATGAGACCACCCTCGCCTGAAGGGTACAGACCTGGGGAGGGGGGCACACCAAACTCAGGTGAAGCAGAGTCAGAGCCAAGGTAGATGGTCGGTCCTGGTGGCTAGTGTCCACGGGTTCCCATCATAGGATGCTCTGTTGCCACCTCAGGGCTCTGCTGGTCTCATGCCCTCTCCCTCCTTCACTGCCAGCCTCCGTAATAAACCTGCCTGGCCTTCCGGCTTCCGTCTTCCAGACTGCATGATACCCATGCCCTTTAGATGGTTTCTTCTCACTCGGCTGAGCCAGTTGATCAGGTTCCGGCTTTATCTGGGCTCTGTCCTCATTGCGAGGAGGCCAGGGGTTCCCTTTATTTGCCTGTCTGCTTCCCGGCATCTGCAGTCACAGCTGTCTCTGCCGCGAGTCACTGCAGAAGACTCAGCTCCCCCGCTTTCTGCTGGATGGTCACCCCTTTCCCTCCCAAGATGTAACCACTTTTCATTGCCCTGAGAGCACCTTTAGGTAGCGCCCGAGCTGTGGACAGAGGGCCCGTTGAATTTGGCTCTTGCACGAACAGGGTACCTGTTTCCTGGGAAAACATTTCTGCCTGAGGATGTTAGGTGTCGTGCATGCTTCTTGAACGTTATGCCCTAAGCAAAGCCTGTTTGTTGGTTTTCTCTTTGCTTCGTGTTTAGCTGCATGTGTGTGTTTGTTTTAATTATTACCAGGAAGCAAAAAAATATTTATCAAATATTTGAATCTATAGAAGTGCTACTGCTGGCAAGCAGAAAGAATAAACATATATTTAGCGCCAGGCTGCCATTGATTTATCTCTGCCTTTCCCACATTGTTGCTGCTCTGTTGGCAGAACCATCTGATTTGTATACTGGTTCAGTTTGGATTTCTGTCACGAGCGTGAAAAGATGCTCGGCCGTTTGCCTAAGTGGAGGGTCTCCAGGGAGTGGGCCTGGGGTTTGCGGGTGGGGGGTCTTACCCTCCCTGCGCTCCTGGGAGCCTGGAGGCTTTGTGGGCGGGAGGCTGGAGTTTGGCCAGGCCACTACTTTGGGTTCCCTGGGAGCAGCTCTGCTCGCCTCTCCTCTGCTGTTGGAAGAAGGGAATTCTCTCAAATTTGCGTTTTCTCTTCTTTTCTCATCCTGTGGGGGTGAGGGGAGGGAAAGTTAGCATAGTGAGGTTTGGAGCCCAGCAGGTTCAGGGTGGGTTCAGCTGATGGGCAGCTTCCACAGAACTTTTACAAAAGTTTTCTTTGGCTCCCCCCCCCCAACATTTCCCTTCTTCCCTGTTGCTCCCAATCCAGTCTGTCCTCCGTGGCTTGGAAATTGAACTTGGGGAGATCTTGGAGTGTGGCACCAAAACTTGCGCAGACTGGTGGGGCAGTTCCACACCAGAGCAAAACCTTGTGTTGTTGTTGTAGTTGTTTTATGAGTTCAGTTGCTTTTCTCTGAAATAGTATAGGTCATACATGAGTACATGATGCTCTTCTGCCCCACCCTCCCATCCAAGCAGTGTGGAACTACATGATAGAAAATGTAAAATCCTCCTTCCCCCCAGCACCCCTCCCCCACAGGCCGCAGCCCTGCTGGGGCCTCAGAAGTAACCAGTTTTAAGCAGTTTTTTGCCTATCCATCAACTGTCCATCATCTAGACACAAATACATGTAGTTTTATTTCCTTTTTAAGCAGAAACTGATTCCACCTTATATACTGTTTCACTATTTTGTCTTTTCACCCAATGTATTTTATAGATCTTTTCATGCATGTAGCTCTTCTCTCTTAATTTGTCTCGTATTTGTCTCTCAATATTTTATAGTATAGATATATCATAATTTACGAATTGGCCTGCTTTTCGCTTTTCCTAGACGTGTAAACCAACTCATTGCTTTTGCTATTATGTCTTCATACGTATACACTGCTATGTACACATGCGTGTGGTTCTCTAGGAGTGGAATTGGTGTATCAGAGGTTCTACACATTTATTTATTTATTTGAGAGAGAGAGAGGGTGAGCAGAGAGAGGGAGAGAATTTTAAGCAGACTCCATGCCGATGTGGAGCCTGACGCGAGGCTCGATCTCACAACCCTGAGATTGTGACCTGAGCCGAAATCAAGAGTCGGACGCTTAACTGATGGAGCCTTCTGGGCGCCCCAGGGTGCTACACATTTAAACTGTTCCAGGGGCACCCCCACTGTGGGCTCTCAAGGACTGTACTGGTTTAAATTAGCAGGGGTGTATGAGGCTGCCCATTGCTCCATGGGTTAGCATTCTTCTGGGTGAAAGAAGTGAATAGGCTTAGTAGGCATTTCATTGATTATTGGTGAGGCCACGAGACTCATCATTTGGTGTCTGGATCTCAGTGGCCAAGTTCATCGTAACCTTGGAGGGTGAAGGAGCCGAGCGCTCAAGGACCAACACTCTGCACAGGGCGGCGTGAGCGTCCTGCCACCAGGGCTCTCAGTGTGGCACGGGAAGCAAGGGCTCACATTCTCCCCGCTTCTCCCAGAGGCTACATACTCTAATAGAACACTTGAATTTTGGCCTAACCTGCCGGAGTATTTCTTTGAACCTCTCCCCGAGGAGGCAAGCATGTGTAAGTAGCACCTTGAGACCAGTCAGTTCTGCGTTGCCGAGGCAGGGATTCGAGGCTGGACAGCTGAACTGGGAGGACATTTAAAGATTGCATGCTGGGAAATCAACCTTCTTGTGTCTGGAAGAGCCTCCAGGAATATGGTGAAGGAAGAATCTTTTCCTCCAGCAGTGTGGTAGTCTCCCTTTGTCCTGGCTTGTTGTGGGAATATTTTGATGGTTTGTCTCTTAGCAGGGTGCCTTGGGGAGAAGCCGTGGTTTCTTAGGTGTTCCAGGGGCCTGACCTGGTAGAGGAGGCATCTAGAGGCCCGCACGACTGGGCTCACCTGGGCCGTCCCTGCAGGCTGAACCGTCCAGTGGGCTTTGGGAAGCTCTGGATTCCTGGCTGACGGTGTTCTTTACCTGCCATTCAGAGGGGGCCAGAGAGAAGGAGCGATGGAGGAGTCAGCCTGGAGTGGTGCAGAGGCTCTAGGGTCAGGCCAAGCTGCGTTCTAGCCTCCGCTTAGCCGTTTATGGCTGTGCAACTTAAGCAAAGTTATATTTTCTCTCTGGGCCTCAGTTTCCTCATCTATAAACCAGGAATCATATCAGTAGCTACCTCACAGCATATTGTTGTGAGCTATTGTGTTGTGAAGATACGGAGAGTAGTTTATAAAGCTCTCAGCATATTACCTAGTAAGTACTCGGTAAGTAACTATGCTCTGTGTCCCTTTTCCTTAATAAATGTTTATAAACTCATGAGTGCGTATTACATTTGCTAAATATCAAAATGTGAATAGTGTAGTGATTAGAAAGAGGGATGTCAGGAGATCAGTAGGTGACTAGAGCCAGCTTGGGATCAGTTGGGGTTGTGGGAATAAAGAAGGGGTGAAGGCAGGAGGTTTTGGCAGGGAACCTTTGGGGGGGCAGGGAGCAGCTGTGACGTTCTGTGCTTACACCAGACTTCCTGCTCTGAAACCCCAAAGCCCCGATGCTGAGGCCTTCCCCCCCCCTTTTTTTAGATAGACTGAGTATTGGGGGATCCTTAGTACAACTATTCCTCTTTGTTTCTGAGGAGGCTGAGCGAGGGCCTGAGAGGTGAAGTGCCTTCCCCACGCCACACTGGCTGTTTCAGAGCAGAGATGGGGTCTGGCTCTCCTCCTCTGTGGGGTGAGACTCCTCCTCGCCCCCCCCCCCGGCACTGCACTGCCCATTTCCAGGTGCGGGAAAAGAGAACCTCAGGGTGTTAGGTGCTTAGCGTCAGTCTGCCAGCGGCCCCTCCCGAGGCCTTTGTGAGGTGAGGTCACTGACGTACAGAGAGGTGAAGTCCAGTACAGGCCAAGGTGAGGCAGGGCTGGGACTCCGACTCGGGTCTGCCTGGCTCCAGCGCTCGTGCTTTTACCTTCTGCCCGGTTACGTTGCTGGTGGTGCTGGCCCCCCACTGGTGTCTCTGCTGGTTCCTGCCCCTGCTCACCTGTAATTGCCCTGCTCAGGGAGTGATGTCCGCACACGAGTGTGTGCCTGTGTGTTTGTGTACGACGGCAAGTTCATTTGAGGCCCCTCCTTTGTTTGCTGCTGGTTGGCTCCCGCAAGCCAGTTGACCATGAAGGCTGTACCTGAGCCCTCCAAAGCAGGCCGGGCCTCTGAGGTCCAGAGGCGGGAAAGGACGCCTCATTCTTGGGAGCCAAGCTTCATGCGTGAGCTTGGTGTCTGGGGGCCCGGCAGGGATAGAGCCACCCAGCAGGGACGTGGACGGCAGAAGGCGTGGCACTGAACAAAAGAAGCTAAAATCCTGTGCTTCGGGGGTTTCTTCTCTAGTGAGGGGGGACAATCAGTAGTTATAGTTCATGGTCTGTGTATGAGTTTCCTGGGGCGCGCGCATGCGAGATCAGGAGAGCGCGAGGGCTGGGAGGTAGGTGAGGGCGTCCAGGACCATCTCATAGCTCTTGGCCAGTCTTTTGGAGGACTTTGGCCTTTTGCTCTCTTGGGATGGGAGCTGCTGTTGGGGCTGTGAGCAGGGACTGAAGCAGGTCTGGCAGTGCCCAGCGCATCTCGGGAATTTTCCAGACTCAGATGGCCATCGCAGGATGGTGTGCACCCACCCAGATGGAGTGGAGCAACGGTTTCTCTGTGCTTTCTTTTTCAAGTGTGAGTGCTCTGTTGACCCTTGATCCACTGCCCTTTCCTGTCCTAGGTCTTTCTAGATGTCTTTGACCCACCCACTTCCCCACACTGAAACCACAAACATATTAGAAGAGAAAGTAGACAGACCAGGCTGGGGGGCGCTGGGAGTGCCAGGAAACTCAGTGTGTGTGTCGGGCCTGCTGGGAGCCGCTCATTCTCCTCGAGCCCGAGGCCTGCCTGGTGCACGCTAGGCCTTGGTGAAGGTGTTTATCACCCCGGCAGATTTAGAAAATGCTGAGGTCAGTGTGTGAGCACAGTGTGTTTAGCTCCCCGGATCCTTCTGTGGATAAAGTCACTACGCTGTGAAAAGAGTCGAGTCAGCTCCCTTGGGCAGCAGGCCGCATTTGGCCTTGAAAATACAGGGCAGGGAGGCATGCCCAGAAGGACCTGTGGAGAGCCCGAGTGAGCTATGTGCTTGCCCAGGGGCCTGGGGCCGGCCGTCTCTGCTGCCCATGCTGTAACTGGCCTGCAAAGTTTTCCACGCTCTTCTTCTTGTTTGCACTAAAACCACTGAGGCCTGCCATCTGAATGTCACCGAAGAGGAACTTCGGGCAGTGGCGTGTCTTCAACACGCCCGGCCTGAGGGTCTGAGGCCTGTGCCGGTTCGGTTTGCAGGGTGGCTGGGGGAATCAGACTTCGGATTCTGGGCATCAGAGCTGAAGGGAAATCTCTTTATCTGGCTGACATTTAATTTCCTCTCTGGGCCTCAGGAGGAAAGGGCCTGGCATGTTTGTGATTGGGGCCCCAGAGAAGTGGGCCATGGGTGGGCCTGATCTCAGGCCCTCCTCCCTGCCTCCACCTGCTAGGGGAGTGCCCGGAGCGGCCCAGTCGGGGAGGCTAGCTCGGAGGCCCCAGGCACTGTCACTCCCTGGGGAAGCGGCACTTGAGAAGCGAATTCTGTGTGAGCAGAGATGAAATAGAATCCCCCAGGGCCAGGAGCAGCTGCTCTTCTGTAGGATTCCAGGAGTTGCCTTTGGGCACCATTCACTCGTTTCCCCGTCACCCCCCCCCCCCCCAAAAACCTACACCCAGACACAATCAAAGTTGTGAGGTCTATTCTTGGCTAGAAAATGAGCACTAACAAGGTGTTTGGTGAGATGATAATTCTGCCTTTTACATGGTGCAGCCTTCTCTGCCAGACACTGCGGGAAGTTTTGACTCAGGCACCCCCAGAAAGTCTGCCGTCTGGCCTTGCGAGAGGCAGAAGCCTTGCCTAAGAGTGAGAGCCAGACAGGCTGTTCCTACGAAAGAGCTCCTTTGTCCTCTGGCCCGGGGGGTGGGGGGCTTTATCTCTGCGCTGACAAGCCCCAAGCATGCTTGTTGACGGGCAGGATCTACCAGATGCAGGCCCTGACCTGTTTTGCTGGGCCCTGAGCAGTGAGTTAGCCCACGGCCCTGAGAGCTCAGTCTACTGGGACTGGTCTCCTTGCTATGGCCTTGGGGACATCACTGGCTTCCTTGGGCCTCACTTGTCTCATCTTTCACCTGGGGGTTGGATGAAATGGTTGGAATGAGTATCTCCCTTCTTGGTTCTCCTCCCCGATGCCTTCCTGCCTCCCCTGCTCCCTGGGATGCAGGGGTCCTGGGATGAATTGCCTGCACCGTCTCCCCTGGTCACAGTAAGAGCTCCTTGGGGGCAGCAAGAACATGGGCTCTTTGTCCCTCTGAGCCTGACACGTGTGGACCTTCCACAGAGCTCCCACATGGCCTTCGGCCTGCTTGGTCAGCACCCCCAGAGTGATGACCTTCTGGGTGAACTTTGATGGGGAAAGGAAGAACAGGTGGCAGGGGATTTGGCATAATTGTCTATCTATCCTGGCACTGGAAGCAGGTGTCTCCAGTCGTTCAACATGAGTTCCTTGTTCTTGTCTCAAATTTCATGCGTCTTTTCATCCCCGCCTGGGACAAAGCCCCTTTATTTCTGGATGTTGTTGTGAGAATTGTTTTTACAATTACTGGTAAGGCAGAAAAGAATGGGTCATGACTATAGAGTTATGTAAATTTTACATTCCAAATTTAAGAAATGTCCGTGCATAGGAGAAATACTATAAAGAACTTTATCTCGGGCGCCTGGGTGGCTCAGTTGGTTAAGCGACTGCCTTCGGCTCAGGTCATGATCCTGGAGTCCCGGGATTGAGTCCCGCATCGGGCTCCCTGCTCAGCAGGGGGTCTGCTTCTCCCTCTGCCCTCTTCCCTCTCGTGCTCTCTGTCTCTCATTCTCTCTCTCTCAAATAAATAAATAAAATCTTTAAAAAAAAAAAAAAGAACTTTATCTCGAAGATTATCACTGGAGTTTGGAATAACAGGAAAATTTTTAAAATGTATTGTCTTTATAATAGAAACTATTAAAAATATCATAAATAATAAATAGATTAGGATTTAATGTGATAGACACTGTAAGAACTTGCCACTCTCTCTTATTTAATCCTCACTAGGAATCTGTAAGATCCTTTTTTAAAAAATACAAATGTCAACCTATTTTTTTAAATTGTGGTAGAATATAAATAACATGAAATATACCTTTCACTAACCACTTTTAAATATATAGTCCTGTGGCATTTAAGTACATTCACTGTGGGATCCTTTTTTTCTAGCTCCTTAATTTTATAAATGAGGAAGCTAAAACTAGAAAAACAAAGTTGCTTGCCCCAAATCACAGAGACTAAGTAGTTTCAGAGACAGGATTTGAACCTAGGACCCTGAGACTCAGAGCTCTGGGATTTCTGGCTAGTGGTTGTTGGGATCTATGGTTACTTACTTACCCCGCCCGTGCTCACCACTTGATTGCAGAGAGCCGGCCCGCTCATGTGCCTCTCTCCTCTGGAAGTCCTGGGTTCTGTGTGTTTGTCCTGGAGGTCGCCGACCAGCCTGGCTCAGTGTACGTGTGGCTGACGCAGTGCCACCACACCAGGATCGATGAAGGTTGAAGCGTGTGGGCCACTATGTCGGGTAGGGCTGGGTGTTAGACTTCTTCCCGAAGGTGCTCAGAGTGGGGCGCCCTGGAAAGAACAGTGGCTTGCAGCTCAGATACCTGGCTTCATCCAGTCTGCGCTTGGAGTTCAAAGGTCTGTGCTTTACTGCTAATGTCACTGTGTGGTCGACATGCTTTGGCCTTGGTTTCCTCACTTCTAAGTGGGTAGTAAAAATGCTTGTTCAGCTTGCCTTCCACGACTGTAGATGGTGACATGTCATGATGTGGGGGACAGTGCTAAGTGAACTAAGGTGCTGTCGGGCAAGTTTCGAGGATGGGAATTTTGAGTGTGCCGCGGCAGAGGGGAGTGGCTGGGGCTAACCCCAGAGACCTGAGGAGGATGAATTTGAAGGTGAAGAGTAGCAGGTTTCGCTTTGGCCGTCAGCTGGTCTCCTCCACTGTGGCTTAGTTGGTGAAGAACCGTGTTCCATTGTCTGCCTAGTACTGTAGGTTGGGGTGCTCTGAGATTTTCTAGAATGTGTGTCTCTCTCAAGGTCCTTGGATTCGCCCTCCCCAAGACTCACATCTCCCCAGTGAGATGAACGGTCATGTTGGAGATCATTTTGTAGCCATGTGATTGTTGAAAGTACACAGCAGCTTTCTCTGGGCTGGTGTGTCTTCCTTGTCTTTATAGCAGACACCAGTCTGTCTTCCCATCCTCTGATCTTGAGCGGCCAAGCATATGAGTGGGCTGGGATCCCGAGGTGGCACTGGTGGGGGCAGGGGAGGGGGAAAGAGCTCACCTTCTCATGATGGATGGAGTGCTTGTTCTCCCCACGCTAAGACAGTGTGCAGGACTGGGTGCAATCTCAAGATAAACCAGGTGGGGCCTTCCTCCCAAAAAAGCCACCGTTTCATGGGGTAGATGCACAGACTCAGGGCACAGTTATGAGGGCGAGGATAGGTAGCTTGACAAGCGACTGTCACGAGAGGTGTAGCCTTTGGTCTAAATGAGTGAAAATGCATTGTTGGGGCTGGTCAGAGGTGAGGAGCTGTTAGGGGGATGTCTGTGACTAGCGTTTCTGTCTCGCCACCCCCAAGATAGTCTTTTGAGTCATTGCTGTTTCCGTGCACGTTTCATGTGACAAGAAAGCCAGGGGGCTGTGCAGGGTCTGCTAAGTCAGTGGCCCTGTCTCTCCATCCACTTGTTTCTGGCTTTGAGCACGGTACTCGAAGACTAAGTAGGTCATGGGTATCTATTTTGAACGGCGTGTGGCTGGGCTGCACGGCCATTTAATTTCCGGATCAAATCCTGTTGGACTTGTTTGTCCAGGAGGTTGGCAGCAAGCGCTCTCTGGTTGGTTGTGCGGTGTATTTATAAAGTGTGAAGAGTCTGGAGGTAACGAGATCCTCCACTTCTCTATTCCTGCAGGAGAGCCATCGGTGGAGAGGTTTCAAAAACCTTCGGGAAGCCACGGGCGTATCGTTGTTTTCCACCCTGCTTCTTTGAATTTTCTGAAAATTGTTGATCCTCACTAACTCCATGGAACTTTTTTCTTTTAAGAAATCCAATTTAATGGGGGCTTCTGGGTGGGTGAAGCGTCTGCCTTCGGCTCAGGTCATGATCCCAGGGTCCTGGGATCGAGCCCCACGTCGGGCTCCCTGCTCGGCAGGGAGCCTGCTTCTCTCTCTCCCTCTGCCCGCCCCCTGCTTGTGTTCTCTCTCTCTCTCTCAAATAAATAAATAAAATCTTAAAGAAAAAAAAAGAAATCCAATTTAATTATTATCCAGTGTTAGTTGGCTTCTGCTTACGTTAGTAATGGCAGCCAGTTGCCAATTTACTGTGTGCTGAGTCTTTTGTGTACATTACTTCAATTAATCCTCACAACAACCTTGAAAAATGGACATTATTGCGTCCCTTTCACAGGTGAAGAAAGAGTCAAAGTGACGCCGTGATTCGCTCCTAGACCCAGTGTGTTAAATAGCAAGGCCAGAGACTTGCACTCAGCGTCTCCTGAGCAGAGTGTGGCCTCTGATACCACCCCACCCTGATCTCAGGAGCCCTGTGGATGGAAGACATCCCTGGCTGGGAGCAGGGGAGCACAGGGGCAGCTCCCGGGCCTGTTCGGAGGCGAGATGTGCCCTCCCAGCTGTGGGTGTTGGGGACGCAGGCCCCCCAACCCAAAGCCACTTCCATGCGGAACTGGAGTTCTGTGTTAGGCTGTCACTTGGATGTCACTGGACCACAGAATTCTCCGGTTTTACTCTTGGATTTTCCCGTGCCCCTCTTTTTCTCTCGGTGTTCTTGCCTGAGGCCTTGGGTGAGTGCGGCGAGATGGTGAGCTCCAGATAACGCAGGTGGTAACGGAGTCTTTGAACCACTTCGTCTGTGTGTCCCAGCTGTTGACCCGAATATTCCTCCGTCTTCAGTATTCCGTGCTTTCTCTACGTTTTTAAGAAGTAAAAGCACAAGCTTTTGGGGGTGTGTTTGCTGTGTCTTTCTCTCCGGTGTCTTCCCTCTAAGCTGCTCACGGAGTCCCGACAGTAACGCTGTTGCCCACGCTCGTTTCCATTTGCTGGCATGTAAATATATGTGTTTAGGTGCTTGCAGTGGTGTCGCCTCACTGAGTGCCCCCAGCAAGTCATTGTCACCCCATTTCACAGACGGGGACTCTCAAGGGATGCCACAGACCCGAGACTTGTATAGCGTCCTCTGAAAGTTTTGTAGAAAACGTCAGAGGAGGTGTTTAGTTAAAGTCAGGTGTGTTCTGAAAGTGAGAGAACCCCCCTTCCAGTGCTGTCCCCGCTGGCTGGTTTCCGGTAGGGTTCCCTCTTTTTACTTAATCTATCTGAGTCTGTATCCTAGAAATTGGGGTATACTCATATCTGAAAGATGGAAATGAGACAATGTATGTAAAATCACTCGGGACTCAGTGAATGACTTATTACTTTCTGTCTTTAACCCACTGTGACGGGGAGCTGCCACAGGTCTCAGCTCCAGAAGCAGAGGCCTGAGAAACTCCCCCCCCACCCCCCCGGAGCCGTGGTAACTGACCTCTCCTGCAAGCACAGCCCCCCGCCAAAGTGAGGACAGGACGAAGCATAAAGAACCATAAAGAACCCTTCCTTATTTTATCTAGAATCTTTCCAAGATTTTTCCATTCTTTTTGGTTTTGGGGAATGGTAGCTGGCGTTTGGTTCATTTTCTGGGAACCAGACTCTGGAAAGTCCCATGTTAACTACAGAGCCACTCTCGAGTGCCCAGGCCCATTTAAAAAAAAAAAAAAATGAAGAAATGCCAAAACAGGATTTTAGAAACAGAAGTATTTTAACTGTGCACATTGGACACATCAGTACTTTTAGCATACACGCATACAATAACTATATAATTATCCTGAGACAACTTAAAGTCTAAATTTGACGCTTTCTGGCCTTGCCTCTTAGAAGGCCTACGTAAGCACCCAGCAGACTCAGCCTTACATTTCTGACCACTCATGGGAGGCCTTCCATCCTCCCCACCCACTCCTTGTAAGTTTGAGTCTAGACAAGTGTCAGGTAAGTTCCAGAGGAACCAGGCAGGTGACTGGTGATTTTCGATCTTTGGGGATTCTAATTCTGTGTATTTGCCATGTCACGTGGAGCAATTCACTTCCGGCCTCCAGGAGCCGCAGTCCCGTCAGGGGGACAGACCCGGAGTCGTAGCCGTCCTCGTATTGCTGTGGGTGCCCGCAAGGATGCTTGTCTTCGGGGCGTGAGTCTTGGCACTGCGGTGGCCGTGGTGGTGGTTTCTCAATCTGAATGCGTTACAAATGAGAAATTTGCAAGCTGTGGTTTTTCTTTCTAGAAGAATTGCAAACAGCGTTAAGGACAGGACTTTGCAGCGTGAGCTGCTCTCCGCTTGGGCTCCTGGACTTCAGTTACACCGTCTGCTGTAGTGGGGTTACAGTTACCTGTTTGTACAGCCTGATGGGACGCTCTGCAGGGGCAGGGACTTGACCCATGCCATGTTATAGCCTAGGCATCTGACTTGTTGCACTTTATATGGAACACGATTGATCCCTACATAAAAGATTTGAAGGGGTTGGGATCACTTGACATGGTGGAAGGAAGGCTGTGGGGCATTTTGTCCCGTCAGCTACAGCCGTTGATTCTGCAGAGTTGGCTCTGAACCACCAGGGGGCGCTGGGAGCTGCGAGGGGCCAGGGAGGCTGAAAGTCCTGCACCGGCTGGGCCCGTCCCGGTCCCACAAACTGGACTTGTCTCCCTTCCCCACCCCGTGCCCACAGTGCCTCTGTTGAGAGACACGAAACCAGCAGCAGATAGGTGCTTTGTAATAAGCCCGATGTGAGTGGTGTTATCTCCTAAGGCCAAGATCTGGAGAAGTCACCGAGCTAACAGGCAGGGGAGTCAGCCCAGATTCCTGGCCCTTCACTAATCTGATACATGGCCACCTCTGCCCTGAGGACATATCCAGCCATGCAAATTTAATTAACCTGACAGCCCTAGAAACTTAGATTAGATCTAAGGAAGAACTTTTTTTTTTTTTTTTAATTAGAGCTAAAATGGGGCATTGTAGAACAGGGCTTCTCAAGTTGTCGCCCATGATCCTTAGTCACAGAATCAATTTAGTGGGTTGACACATAAAGAAAAGAAAAGGAAAGGGACAGAGTAAAAACTATCAGTACATCACAGATGGTAAGGCTGACGTGTGTGTGTGTGCCCTAGATCGTGGAAATATATTTCTGCCTGTGGGTCATGGTCAAAAATGTCCTAGAGCGGTAGGGATTATAGTTTAGATCATTATAGGTTAGATTGTAAGGTGATTGGGGGCAGGGTCTGTTTTCTCTTTCTTTTTATGTTCCCTGCATCCTTTTTTTTTTTTTTAAGATTTTATTTATTTATTTGACAGAGAGAGAGAGAACAAGCAGGGGGAGTGGGAGGGAGAGGGAGAAGCAGGCCCCCTACTGAGCAGGGATCCCCACATGGGACTTGATTCCGGGACCCTGAGATCATGACCTGAGCTGAAGGCAGATGCTTAACCGACTGAGCCACCCAGGTGCCCCTGCATCCTTAAACTAGTGCTGAGTGTGTGGCTGGTCCATCAGTCTGTCCGGGAGAACTTACTGTATTTCTCCCTTCCTCCTTCAGACTGGAGGAACTCAGATCACATCCTGTGCTGTCCTCACAAGATGGTGGTATTTCTCTCGAGCTTTGCATGTGAGGAAAAAAGCAGAGTGACACCAAGCGAGTGATAGTTAAGAGCTTGGCTCTGAAGTCTGAGGAAGCTGGGTTTGCATTCTGGGTGTGCAGTGCCTAGGCGTGTGGTTTTGGGCAACTTCTTTAACCCTACTGAGCTTCACCGTCTCCATCTTCAAGCGTGGCGTGATCAGGGTCCCTGCCTCCGAAGTATCGTGAGGGTGAGGCGAGAGAACTCGAGTTCGGGGGCCTCTAGCACAGGGCGTGGCATCTGAGAAGCGGGTCGGAAGCGTTGTCAGCTGCTCTTGTTTTTATAGTGACTATGAAGGGGGACCAGGTGACTCACCTTGGGCCCACCTCTGGGTGGTGGGAGCTGCTAGAGCTCCTGTTCTGTGACCGTTGGAGATCTTGACGTGGACTAGAAGCCCGAGCCGGTGGCGGGTCGCGCAGGGAAAGGAAGTGGATGCTGTAGAGGAGGAGGTGTCTATGCGCGCGGAGATGGTCTGGTTTTGTGATTTAGAGAAAACAGAGCATCGCCCGTGTGCAGTGAGCTAGGACTATCACTGTGGGATCTGAGAGTATACGTGGCATCTCTCAGAAAAAGCTAGGTGCTTTTTACTTAATCAGAAAGCAACAGTTTCAATTTAATGTTACTGGGTTTTTTGGTTGTTTGTTTTTAACTATGTGTACGTGTGCACACGGGCGCGCGCGCGCGCACATACACACACGCGCACACAGAGGCAACTATTTCCTGAAATGGAACATAGCCAGCCATGTATGGGATTAAATTGGTGCTTTTGTGTCTAGTGGTCATGACGCCTTCAGTGAAAGCTCCAAGATCTGGTAAATCCTGATTTCTGAAATCGCTAACGGGCCCAGTCAGAATTAACTGTAGGAAAGTAAATCTGTGACGTTTTGAAGGTACAGGACACCGGGCAAAACCCCAGGGGGACTTGGTTTTGGCATTAGCCCTGCTTTTCAAGTCCAAGTCTGTTCACTTCTGTCGTGTAGCCTGGGGAGTTGTGAGCCATCTTTGTGCCCCAAAGTTAAAATGTTTTTGTCCTTGTATCCCTCAGTGCTGATTTTGTATCTTGGGAGGGAAGGGTGGTAGACACTAAAAATTATTCAACAGTAGAAAGTTTCAGGTGTATATTTTAGTTGGCAATGTGACTTTCTCCCTAGTTTAAAGACAGTCAAGTACATAGCTAAGAGCACTGACTTCATTCAGCTAGACCTACATCTCCAGCCACTCTTTGCTGCTTTTCACCTCCCTTTATTTTTCCCAGCTTTATTGAGGTAGAATTAACAAATAAAAATCATATGTATCTAAGGAACACAATGTGATGATTTCATATACATCTACGCTGTGAAGCAATTACCTCACATAGTTACTACTTTTTTGTGTGGTGAGAACACTTAACGATCCACTCTTGGCAGATTTCAAGTATACAATACAGTATTGTTAACTGTAGTCACTGGGCTGTACTTTAGATCCCTAGAACTTATTCTTCTTATAACTTAAAACCTGTACTCTTTAACCAGCGTCTCCCCATTCACCCCACCCCTCAGCCCCTGGCAACCGCTGTTCTATCCTCCACTTTCTACGAGTTGTTTGACTTTTTTAGATCCCATGTATAAGTGAGATCATATATTATGTATTTTTCTGCATCTGGCTTCTTTCACTTGGTATAAGACCCTCCACCTTCATCCGTGTTGTCCCAAATCTGCCTGTGTTGTGTGACTTTGGGCAAGTAGCTAGACCTCTCTGCATTCCATCTGTGACATGGGTTAATAACAGCACCATGACCTGTGAGTCTGTGGAATGTTTGTGTATGAGCTCTTCAGCACGTGGGCACTGTCATCGTCGTCATGAGCACTAATATTATCAGTGGAAGGTCCTCCTGGCTCTGTCATTGTTCATAGCTGGTCTTGGATATGTTGCCGAACCTCAGTATTATTTTCTCTAAAACAAGGGAGAGGCCCAGATGCTTCAGACTCCTCCTAGCTCGACCGCTCTGCGTTGTGTGCCACGTGTTCTCTTTCTTCCGAGGCCTCAGGACGTGCTGCTGGCTGCCGGGCACAGGGAGGTGAGATCCCACTTTCTGTTAAGGACCCACAGGCCTCTGCCCGATCGGTGTCGGTCCTCATCACCTTTGTTTTTCTTTCCTTGATTTTATATTCTCCGTGTATCTCCCTTTCCCTAGCCTCTGCCAAACGACTCCAGGCTTTTCTATGCTTTTTCTAATGGATTCAGCCCAGAGGTATGCCTGGTGGGCCGAAGTTAGGTCTCAGCTTGGTGGAGCCTCACACCAAGGAGGGTGATCCCTTCCCTTCGCTGTTGGTTTTTAAATTCTGTCTGTGTTTGTCCTTCCCACATTCCCCAACCCAAGCACTGGGGCTGCTTGCATCTGAGGTTGACCAGGGAAAGCCGCTCATGGCAAAGGGATGACTTTTTTGATTTGTCGTAAACCACTTTCTCGCTTTGTTTCCTTTCCGGTCTTCGGCATCAGTCGGAATTTTAAAGGGCTTACCAGACCTAATCTCAGTGTAATTTTATATTTTGCATGTGCGTCTTTGCTAGCCCACCCCACCTTTGCAAAAAGTGGAGCTGTGGAGTTCATCTCTGGCCTGCCACTGGTATTTGAGGTTTATCTCCTTGTTCTCCAGGACAGGCATGCACAATGAATTAATTGAGTTGTTTTCAGCCCACTTCCTGCCTGATTGAACACCTGCCTATTTGTTACCTGATCTGTCAGCCGTCCCTGTCACGTCGGTGTCTTGCTTGTATCAGAAGATTCGGTTTTGTCATTTGCAGTTAGCCAACTCTGTCCTTCGGAGAACTGCTTTCTTCTTCACTTAATTTAAAGGTGCCAATGAGTCCTCTTTGGGTGCAGTCCCTCCGCGTTCCCATCTTGCCACTGTCCTCCCAGTTAACGTCATTGCCGATTGTCACCCTCATGAAAGCTGCTTGAAGACCAGATGCAGAGAGAGGGTATGTGTGCGTCCTGAGTTGATTCTCATGCTCGCCCCGCTCTCCCTCGGTCCCCAGACGAGGTTTCTAGCAAGTCATTCTTTATGTAGTACTCATGGTTTAGAGCTGGTGAGAAATCTTCTTCTAAGGGAAGGGACCTGGTTTCTTTTTAAATTAAGACTTTGCTTTTCTTAGAGCAGTGTTAGGATTGCAGCAATATTGAGCCGAAGGTGCCGAGATTCCCCGCATACCCTCTGCCCCCCGCCCCCATGCATGGCCTCCCTCATTATCAACACCCCCCACCAGAGTGGTACACTCGTTACACCTGATGAACCTACACTGACACATCATCATCACCATAGTTAATATTCAGTCTTGGTGTTGTACATTCTCAGGATTTGGACAAAATGCATAACGACACATATTCAACCAATGACCTGTCTAGTATTTTCATTGCCCTAAAAATCTTCTGTGTGCCGCCTATTCATCTCACGCCTCCCCCCCACTCCCTGGTAACCACTGATCTTTTTTACTATCTCTATAGTTTTGCCTTTTCCACAGTGTCATAGAGATGTAATTAGAGTTTGAGGCCTTCTCAGATTGGCTTCTTTCATGCATTTAAAGTTCCTCTGTGTCTTTCCATAGCTTGATAGCTCATTTCTTTTTAGTGCTGAATAATATTCCATGGTGTGGATATACCACTGTTTCTTTATCCATTTCCCTGCTGAAGGACATCTTAGTTGCTTCCAGGTTTTGGCAATTATGAATAAAGCTGCTGTAAATACTCATGTGCTGGCTTTTGTGGGGACGTAAGTTTTCATATCTTTTGGGTAAATACCAAGGAGTGTGATGGCTGTATCATAGGGTGAAAGTATGTTTAGTTTTGTAGGAAACTGTCAAACTGTCTTCTGTCTTCCAGTGCCAAACTATTTTGCATTCCCAACGGCAGTGAGTGTGAGTTCCCGTTGCTCCACATCCTCGCCAGCATTTGGTATTGTCAGTGTTCTGGATTTTGGCCGTTTTAGTGGGTGTGTAGTCACGTCTCATTGTTGCTTTAATTTACATTGTCCCAAAGACATATGGTGTGGCAAGACTGTTTTTTACACAGTGCTGACTTTTTGTCACTGGGGGCGTATGTCTTTCCAAAGAGAAAAGTAGTTTTACTGAAAATGAGAGCTAGAGCAGAGAATCCAGTCTTCCCCAATAACAGAAAGGCTTCCTGGTTCATGGCCTGTGTTGGGTCTTCTCAGCTGTTTTCTTTGGTTCAAAAGTCTCATAGGCAGCAGCGTGGTTTTTCAGTGGAGCCCTGGTTTGGGTGTGCTTTTGTTGTTAAAAATATTGTGGAGACAGGGCAACCTTTGTTAATTAGTTGGTAGTATTGTGTTATTATCTTAATTATCTCTTAATTATCTCTTTCTGGTGTTCTTGGCCTTTCAAAAGGAAGTGTACTGTTGGGGTTCCTTCTGCCCAGACTTGAACTTATTCAAAAATGGGGTGAGGCTAGAAAAACATTTATCGTCCAGATTTCTTTGATCTCACTGTGGTTTTACATTTGCTTTCAGTTTCCTTTTGGTGTTCCTTTGTAGAATTTTATATTTTAAAAATATTTTAGAGGGTTCTTCAAAAAGTTACATGTAGAATTAATTACCATAGGACCCAGCAATTCCGCCCTAGGTAGATATGTGAAAGAATTGAAAACAGGGACTCATATCTTTACAAATGTTCATAGCAGCACTGTTTGTAGTACCCAAGTGGAAACAACCCAAATGTTCATTACAGATGAATGGATTAACAAAGTGTGGTATATCCATGCAATGGAATATTACTCAGCCAAATAAAGGAACGAATTACAGATGTTACAACGTGAAGAGACCTCAAAAACATTACGCTATAGGTAGAGGAAGCCAAACACAAAGGGCTAAATACGGTATGATTCCATTTATGTGAAATATCCAGAGTAGGCAAATCCGTAGAGATAGCCAGTGGGTGGTTGCCAAGGGTTGGAGGAAGGGAACATGGGGATTGACCATCTAATGGTATGAGTTTTCTTTTGGGGTGATGAAAATATCTTGGAACTAGGTAGAGGCAAGTGTACAGCATTTTGAATGTCCTAAATGCCCCTGAATTGAACACTTTACCTTAAATGGTTAATTTATGTTATGTAAATTTTGCCTCAAGTAAAAAAAAAACTGTTTGGAGGGGCAGCCCACCTGTGTTCTTGCCAAGGGTGGGTTTTCTAGTGACACCACACAAGAGTGGTGTTCCAGTGAGGCCTTTAGCGGGGGCCCGACAAGGAGGCTCAGTCCTGTGGTCGCCGCTGCCCCAGCCCCCAGCTGCCAGCCCAGTGACCTGCTGGGATGGAGGCCCCGAGGGTTGCCTCCCCTCTCTCGGCCTCTTCCCTCTTCTGTAAAGCAGGCCTCACCTCACAGGATCACTACAAGAGTTAGGTAAGATAAGGGATAGAAAGTGCCTGGCACCCAGTAAGCACTTAATAGATATTAACTCTTCATTAATTTAATTAACTTCAGACATGGGGTCTGAAGAGCAGTTTCGGGTCTGGTTTTGTGTCTCCTTCTGTGGAAGGAGAGAATGACGTGGACTCAGGGATAGATGCAAAATGCTGGAAGCAGAGAAATGAGAGTTGACTCAAGCCATCTAGGTTTCGGTTCGACTTTTGAGCAAAGGAGGGGAAAAATCCCGTTTCCTGGATTCTTTTTAGGAGTCCCCATAACCCCATGCAGCTGGCGAAGCTGGTGAAGGCTCACCTCCAGCAGCTAAACAGGGAATGTTTGTGAAGCACTTCGAAAAGCACCCGGCCAGCCCCACGTGAGTTGTAGCAGCTTAGGGAGACAGCGCCGGGGCAGTACCCCCTGCCCACTTCCCTCCCTCGCCCCAGCTTCCTCAGACGTGAGCACTCGCTGGGCTGTGCCCGCCTCCAGTCTCTGCAGAGCATTGGGCCACTGGGTGCATCTTGGTAGGCCGAGGTTGGTGTTTCTGAGTCCTGCTTTCTTCCTCAGAAGGAGGGGCTGTAGTCATCCCTGGGCCCGGATGAACCTTCCAGCAGCGGACCTAAGGAGAGGCTCTCATCACTCAGCTGTAAGGGGTGGAGGGAACCGGGGAGGGCTAGTCCGACTTTCACCAATGAAGAGATGCGGTTTTCCGCTCTCCTAGCATGAAACTGTGGCATGGAGATCTCTAATTTTAGGATATTACTCGATGGAAATGGGTACAGTGATCTCTCTCTAATTCTGTTCCCACTAAACATCTTTACTACACAATTAGCACCTTGTTATGTAGTGTTCTTTTCTGTTGTCCCTTCACAATTTAGTGGCCAAGTAATGTCAGCCCTGGTGTAGAAAGAAGAAAGATCGTTGGGCTTGGGGCCTGAAGAGCCGTGGCTTGGCAGCGTGTGAACAGGATTTCTACTTAGTTTTAATATTTAATCTGTTTAGCTCTCTTACTTCTTTTGGAACTGGCACCCCCCCCCGCCGCCCCTCCCCACCCCTCCCACCCCCTCGCCCCTCCTGGAGAACTGCTTCTCTGCTCTCCACTCTTGGGGCCTGCCGAGTGTCCTTCCTGACGGGTCCCCTGTGCCGTCACTGGACCGTTGATTGACCTGACTAGGCCAGTCAGGGCTCTCTCTGGGTTTTTTGTTTTTTTTTTGTAAAAGGGCAGAATTTATTTCGAGGCCCTGGGGGTCTCAGAGACTCCCAAGACAGTAATTGCAGCCATGTAATGGGATGTTAAAATGGGGCTTTTTCACAGAGCCTGGGACAGGGATATCCTATACCAAAGTGAACGCGAGGCAGCCTCCTCTGTGGAAAATACAAAGGAAAAGCACAGAACTGGGTTTACCACTTTTGGACCCCTCAGCCAGATCAAAGATTTGGGGGGTGGGGTCAGACTGTGGAGAGGGGAGAGGATTTAATGGAGAGATGTCTTTGGAGAAGCTGCCATCTGTCCCTTTGTACCCGCCACCCAGCGTAGGGCTAAGGACGACAGAGAGGCCTAGTGGGTATCATCATTTCAAGCCCATCGCCCGGAAGTTTGCAATTGGAGGCCCAAGAGCCTTTCTGTCTGAGGTGGTGAGGCCGGAACGGGGGTCTGGAACTCTGGGCCCTGGTTTCCTGTCCGGAGGAGAAAGCTGGCCTGCCAGAGGGCCTGAGGAAGCCGCAGGCAGAGAGAAGCAGAGAGAGGGACTGTGTTCATCTGGGAGCCCGCAGCTGCCCGACCGCCCCTCCTGTGGTAAAGTTTCTCTTTGGCCGTGGCTCACTGGAGGTGCTTTGTTTAGTTGCTTATAACCAAGCGTCCCAGTTAATAGAACTGTGGTCCTCAGCAACCACTGAGCTTCTCTTAAGAGGCTCATCTTCTTTCTCGTGTACAATGGTAACAATAATCGACTCACACTTACTGGAATGTTCAGATGAAATAACACACCTGTGAAAACTTTGGGGGGAATCATAACATAGGAGGCAGGGAAGCTGTGACAAGCTTTGTGATTATTTTATTAACTCTTTGACACTAATGACTTGATTGTTCTGAATGCTGTTTGTTTCTTCGTTTAGCTTAAACATTCTTTTAGAAACAAATGATGTCATTAGCCTGTTCCATTTTTTTTTTTTAAGATTTATTTATTTATTTGAGAGAGCACCAGCATGAGCGGGAGGGGCAGAGGGAGAAGGAAAGAGAGAATCTCAAGCAGACTCCACGCCCAGCATGGGGCTCGACCTCACGACCCTGAGATCATGACCCGAGCTGAAACCAAGAGTCAACTAACTTTACCACCCAGGTGCCCACATGTTCCTTTTTTAATCACAGAATTAAAACAACCTTGACCTGACTTAGCTATTCGTAAGCAAATGGGTCTTGATAAATTGGGGCCTTTTCAAGACTAAAAAAAGCTTTCTCTGAGGTGAGCTCTAATTATGTCTTGCTGAGTACCGTGTATGGACTCCATATCAGATGGCTTGTTCCCCGCGCTTCCGTGCTAGAGAAACTTGTGCTGAAATTCTAGAGTGATTGCACATTTATTTGGCTTTGAAGTTAAGTAGCCTTGGGTTTGAATCCTCATGTTGCCACTTACTAGCCTATGTTGTTGCCTTTGAGCCTCAATCTTGTCATCTGTAAAATGGGAATAATAAACCCAACCCTGCAGATTGAGAATTATAGGAGATGATGTATTTAAAGTCCTTGGCCATGTCTTGCATGTGGTAGTTGCTGAATAAATGCAGCTATTACTATTAAAAATGATAGTTTTATTAACAGTTGCAACCAAAGGGGGTGGGACTAGAAAATATGAATCTGAATTTGGCATTTAATGACAAAATCAAATCATCAGGGAGGCATCCCCAGAAGGCCTAGAGCTGATGGAAAGAAGAGGCAGGAGAAGTGATGTAAAGAACTAAGCATTTAGGGTGATCTTTGGAAGAAGCCAAATGATCCATACACATTATGCCTCCTTCTCCCTGTTTTATTTTTTCCTTTGTCTTACTGATTCCATCCAAGACCCGCTTTGTATTTCTGGTCATGATGGTGAAGATCCATGCCCACAGCACATTCCAGAGTTTAACATTTCCTTGAAGACTCATTTTCTCTGTGAACAGTTGGCTTTTTGTTGACCCACACCCTTCAGTGATCAGAATTCTCCTAGCAGAGTCTGCCTTCCCCCCCTCCCATTTTCTCTACCTTATCTTAGTTTCTTGCAATGTAGGTGGCCTTTTCGGGGATTTTATCATGTGGAATCATGGGCATTCGTTCAGCAGATGTTTGTTGAACACCTACTACAGGCAGCGGGCCGGGCAGTGTGCTAGGGAGGCCTGGGGAGTAGAAAGATGGATGAGACACGGTGGTCCCTGCCGCGAGGTGGCTCGCTTAGTAGAGAAAACAGATGGGCAGATGGACTCTAATTAAATGTGATTAGTACTTTATGTTGGTCAGATAAGGAAAGACATTTGGCAGGAGCCCCAAGTCCCCAAACCCTCCGTCAACCACTGGCTGCTCGGATCCTGAAGCCTGTCCACCTCCCTGAGCACAGTTGGCGCAGAGGCTTTCTTTATTAGCATCTGCAGTCCTGATGTGAAATTTCTCTGCATGGGTCCCTGCTCGGCAAAGTATTTCGGTGAGGGTTCCTTTGGCCACCCCCACCCAAATCCTCCTCCAGGCACAGAAAGTCTAGATGGAAAGAGAACGTCTAGACTCACAAGTCTGATCTCTTCCTGTCCTCCCACAGACTTACACCTGCACCCCACCCAGGCTTCCCTGTCTCAGAAATGGCACCATCATCAACCCTGAGGCCTGAGAGCCCCTGTGCCACCTCCCTCTGTCTCACTCGTCTGTCTGAGTAGTCACCAAGTCCCCTTAGTTCTGTCTCCTCCTTCTCCACCGCCACCACCCCAGCCTGAGCCGCCAACTCCAACTGGGGCTCCTGACTCCAGTTACTGGTTACTGGGTTCTGAAAGTAATTTAGAGGTCTTTACCACCCAAGAAAGAGAGAGAGAGAGAGAGAGGAAGGAAGGAAGGAAGGAAGGAAGGAAGGAAGGAGGGAGGGAAGGAGGGGAAGGAGGGAAGGAAAGAGGAAGGAGGGAGGGAAGGAGGGAAATGGAAACCATTAGAGTGGAGTGCATGTGATAAGGTTGAGTTTTATTTTGTGAAACATGTATAGTAATAGGTGTACAGAAAAAGGTGACTAAAGTTGTTAAGGCTTTTACATATGTTAACTAATTTATCCCCCACAACAGCCTGCGCAGGAGGCATCATTATTATTATTCCTGTTTTTCAGATGAGGAAACAGGCTCAGGGAAGTTGAGAAACTGGCCGACGGTCACAGAGAATGTCAGGGTTCCAGCCCAGGCTGGCCTGCCTTGCGTGTGTGTGTGTGTGTGGACTGGGTTGCAGAATAAAGTGTCTTTCTTATTCTGTAAGTTATGATAAAAAAGACATTGGAAAGTTTCTGTTTGACAGACATCTGTACTTTCACTCTGAGCTGGAGCTACAATAAATTACTTTTTATGATGCAAACTGGATGATGCTTCTCTCTGGCAGGGTCGCATGCTCTTAGGAGAGAGCCAGTCTGTGTTCTCACAAGGCATGTGCAGCCTGGTCCCTGCTTGAGCCTTATAGCTTTTCTGTCTCATGGGATTTGAGACCCCTGGGGCCTCTGCATGTGTTCACCTGACCTCTCGGACTCAGTCAGGCCCTTCATGACCTGCCCCCTTGCACCCTGGACTGCAAGTTCACAGCACTTACTACGTCCATAAAGAAACAGTTCTCGTTCGCTACGTGTCTCTCTGGCACAGGGTCACCTAGGACTGGCTCACGTCCCCAGTCCCGAGGGCAGGATCTGGCATGTCAATTGGTGGATGCTTACTGGGTGTTCTATTAGCTATGGATGGTAGAGAAAGACAGGGCTCTCATTTTTGGCTGCATTGAGTATATCTATCAAAATATTCCTTACTCTCTTTTTCCTGTCTAACCTTTCTAGAAATCATTTGTTTAATTGGCCATGTTTATTTCTGTAGATGGTTCAGAATCTTTTGAGTGGATTTTTTATTTGTTTAAGATTATCTTTTATTTTCTTTGAAGATTCTACTTATTTGAGAGAGAGAGAGTGCAAGAGAGCACAAGCAGGGGGAGGGGCAGAGGGAGAAGCGGGCTCCCTGCTGAGCAGGGAGCCTGACCTGGGGCTTGATCCCAGGACCCCCGGGTCATGACTGGAGCCGGAGGCAGACGCTCAAGCGACTGAGCCACTCAGGTGCCCTAAGATTATCTTGTAATCTAGTGGATTCCCAATGTTCTGTTCTAACTGGATGAAGAGCTGCTGGCGCATATCTGCGGGGCGGGCCCTGCAATCCCTGTGGGGATGGGCAGCGTGGTCTTGTGAAAGAGTTCTAGACCCCCAGGTCAAGAGATAGAGGCCTTGGCTACACCGCTTCTTGGCAATTCAGCCATAGGACTGCATCGTGGTTCATAAAATGGGGGTGATGACAGCATACCCACTCCCAACCGGGCTGATCATGGTGGTCCGAGGAGAGAAACTGTGTGAAAGGTACATGACGTAGCAGTGTTGGCTGTTCGGGAAGGTGGTTTGGCTTTTTTCCTCCCTTCTTACTTGGATATCCTTGTGCTTGACAGTGTTCCTCTGTTATTGGTGAGACCCTGCAGGCTCAGTGGTATCAGGCCCAGCCAAGGTCAAGGGCAATTCTCTCATCTGTTGAATGAATGTAGCCTGGGCCACAGCCATTCAAATTCTTTCTCTGGGTTTATATACTGGTGATTTTTTAAACCTTGATATTTGACCTTGGGGACTCTGTGGCTGAGATGAGTGCAATGGCAGCTCTGCATTCCGCTTTGGCCCTGATCATAACTACAGAGATAATAATTACAGCTTTGGTTGAGTGAGCATCTGCCCTTTGCCCAATGTGTGCTCAGAGGGTCTGTGATGCGTTACTTCTCCTCTCACCCACTTCGGAAAGTAGGTGGCAGGCTCCTCATTTTGCAGAAGAGGAAACTGAGGTCCACTGAGTTCAAGAAACTTGCCAAGATCTTCTAGTTGGGGTTCTGTATAGGACACCATTCTCATTTTAGTTACAACTACCCTATTACCTTCCCCCCCCACCCCTTAACTTAGTAGTGACTGTAAGCTCCTTGAGGGCAATTTTGACTAGCTGTGTTTTGTCTGTTTTCTATGGTCTGTGCTCTGGATTGGTGTAACCCAGGTTTTCCTGGGTGAGCCACTTGCTCGAGAGGCCTGGTTGTCTAGGCCAGCCTCCCCATCCCTGTGGCGGGCGCTGCAGGGCTCTGTTTGGCTCTGGGCTGCTTCCTGCCCCATCTGTTCCTGCCCCCCTGTGGTGAAGTGCACACTCCAGAAAGAGGAGCTGATTTCCCCTCTTGCCTACTTCTTTTTATGTCTCAGTGCTTCTGTTTGTCTTCTCTGGGCTGCATTCATTTCCCCCTCTTCACTGCTACAGTTTATTGCTCTTTGCTGGCTCCTTTATTTTCTAAACTTGCCTGAAATGCATCTTGATTTTGGCATCTTTAGATGTTTAGAGCCTTGCACTTTGTTACCAATGATTTCCCTCATTTTGCGGAATTCCATTTGGTTGCAAGTCTGTTTTGCAAGACTCTGCTTCTTTCCTTTCCATCATTAAATTTTGATATTTTTCTGTTCCTGCTTTCTTACAGAAACTTGTCTTTCACTTTTTAGATTGTCAGCATGGACCTTCAATGTGCTACAGTTTGACTTCCCATCAGACTGACTTGTTTTTGGAATTGCGTGTTCATGGAGTAGAGGGACCCTTTACAGTGTCCCTGCTGTTTCTAGAAGGCAAATCTGTCCAGATCATTTTGGTATTCTACACTGTTCACTGGCTCTTGTAAGATCAGCTTGGAGCACCTCATCACTGTGTGGGACACCCTACGTGTCCTTCCCTGCCTCCTCTTCACCTGCACCCCACACGCCATGCTTCCCTGCTCCCCATAAACAAGACCAGCAGTTCTCAAACTTTTTGTTTCAGAATGCCTTTATAAATTCTTTTTTTAAAGATTTTATTTATTTACTTGAGAGAGGGAGCGAGAGAGAGCGCAGAGGGAGAGAGAGAGATCACAGAGGGGGAGAAGGAGAGGCAGCCTCCCCGCTGAGCAGGGAGCCCGATGCGGAACTCGATCCCAGGACCCTGAGATCATGACAGGAGCCGAAGGCAGACCCTTAACCAACTGAGCCACCCAGGCACCTTGCCTTTAAAAATTCTTAAAAATTAATGAGTTCCCCAGAGAACTTCCAATTATGTGGATCATATCTAGCAATCTTTACTATATTTGAAATTGAAATGGAAAAGGTTTAAAAATACTTATTAAAGTAGCTTACCTATAGCAGTAATAAACCTATTACTTATAACATAAATAACATTTTTAATGAAAAATAACAATTTCTAAGATACAAACACTTAATGGGAAGAGTGACATTGTTTCACATTTGTCCAGATCTCTTTGATGTCTGCTTTCACTGCAGACAGATGGATTCTCATAAATGCTTCTGCATTTGTTCTGTTGCAATATGTTGCATTGGTTGAACTGTATGAAGATAATACAGCCTTACACAGATATGTAGTTGGAGAAGGGAGGAGTATTTTAATAACCTTTTCAGTTAATTGTGGGTAGTCTTTGAAACTACAACAGAGCTTGAGAAGTGGTAGTTTTTTTTTTTTTAAAGATTATTTATTTATTTGACAGAGCGAGAGCGAGAGCGCACAAGCAGGGGGAGCAGCAGAGGAAGTGGGAGAAGCAGGCTTCCCCCTGAGCAGGGAACCCGATGCGGGTCTCGATCCCAGGACCCTGAGATCATGACCTGAGCCGAAGGCAGACGCTTAACCCACTGAGCCACCAAGGTGCCCCCAAGTGGTAGTTTTCTAAAGGTTTGTTGTAAACGAGAATCTGAAACCTCATCAATGGACTTTTCGTACTTTGTTCCATTAAAATCTATTGGTCCACCTTGCACTTTGGAAGGATCTTTTATGCATTTTGAAACATCACACATGAGCCACTTGGAAAAGAGCACTTTTGTTAATGTTACTACCCCTCTCGTCTGAAAAGTCCAAGTATATTGGGATGCTCCACAGCTCATGGTGGCTAATGCAGGTTTTTCAAAATTTACGTTTTTGCTTGAAAGCTCAATTTTTTTTTTTAGCAACAAATATCAGTTTTTCTTGACATCACCAGCTTACTTTATTCATTTTTGAGAAAATTTCCACAAATACCCGAGTCGGAATAACCCACAGTTTTTCTGTCATTCTTCCAAGTAGAAATGGTGTTGCATGAAGAGGAGCGGCTAATGCAGCTCGAGGCTGCGTCGCCCAAGTGCTGTTCCTTCCCGACCGTCACACTGCGGCTGGCAGCGGAAGTGCTTAATGAGAGCTTCAGGTTTTGTCAGATGGGATATTAAAAAGATGTGTACTTGGGACACCTGCGTGGCTCTCTCGTTAAGCGTCTGCCTTCGGCTCAGGTCATAGTCCCAGGGTCCTGGATCGAGCCCCGCATTGGGCTCCCTGCTCAGCGGGGAGCCTGCTTCTCCCTCCCCCTCTGACCCTCCCCCTGCTCATGTTCTCTCTCTCTCTCTCTCTCTCTCACACTCGCTCTCTCAAATAAATAAATAAAATCTAAAAAAAAAAAAAGATGTGTACTTAAGGGTTGATATGTAATGCAATGAATATTTTTTACTGCATCAAGGACGTTCTTAGGTGAAATTGACTTTTTTTTTTAAATGGTGAGTGCATGGCCTTGGGGAATACAGTGACAACTAATATAGTCACATGCCATTCCTTGATTCTCTCGAAGGCACCAGCAATGTTCCCCCGCGTTGCCTTTGCACCATCACTGCATATGTCAACACAGGTGAAGGTAGCTTTGACCTTGCAGTAGCCACCGAGAGGGTCTGGGACCATACTTTGAGAACAACATTGTCTTCATTTATCCACACACACTGGACTCTTGCTTCGCACATGCCGGGAACACTTGTCCTCACCAGCTCTCCCTCCTCGTGTGCCAGTGTGTATACACACACACATACATACACAGGGGCTTTTATGTATAGTGGTTTTACTGATCATATGTTCTCAGATCTCTTCCAGTGGACTGTGAGCCAGGTTTCATGTTTGTCTTGGTGGCATATAGCGCCTAAGGACTGTACCTATTAAATGCTAACTTGTTCAGTGTTGGCTCTTTTCATCGTAATCATATCATTATTGCAAGGGCTTAATACATGTTTTTTGAACCAATGAGGAGTTTGGGTTAGCATTTTTCCGGAATTTCCTTAGAACACTGGTTCTCCGTGATGTCAGTAAGTGTTAAGCAGGAGGGGCATCTGTGCTTAACTAGATTTGAAGATGTTCAGCAGGTTTTGAATGGAAGATCCTTCACCATATAATGTGCATTAGGAATCTTGAAGGGGGGTGGGAGGCTACAGAATGTGGTATTTCCCAAGTTGAATGGCATGGGAACCTCCTTTTCTTGGTGTATCTCATAGAATTAGGTTTTTTGGGATCTCCCTTGGGAAACAATTGTGTAGCCTGGCTTTTCCACTTTTACAGATGAGGAAACGTTACCTGTGTTCATTTGTGCGTGGATTTATATCTCAGATATTTTATGAGTCCCTCCTAAGGTTAGGTGCTAGTAGATTTAAGCAGGCAATGCAAGCAAAAAAAAAAAAAAAAGATTTGGAGAAAATGCTAATAAACCACTTGTATAGAGTAGATGGTCAAGTGGGAGATTCAAGTATGCATCAGCTGATCACCTGAAACTACAAGTGTTCTGTCAGTGGTATGTAGGAAGGTACACAGTGCTAAACCATTTGCTTTCTGTTTTTCCCAATTTCAAGGCTCTGCCTGGTCTGTTTAGGTATTCCTCGCAACACTTTGTCACTGCCATTTACCTGTGATCCAAACGGCTGATGAAGATCATTAAGCTGTGGGTGATTTGCCCAATCACTTCATCTGAGAGGGGAGTGTGTCAGAGATAAGATCTTTCAGAATGTGAGCCAGCCTCCACTTAGTGCTTCGCACATAGTAGGTGTGTGTCTGTATCGATTGGCTGAGCAAAGAATGAATAAAAGTGTGCTCTGAAAAATCTGAGGCTAAAGCACACACCACACTGTGGTCTCATCAGCCCAGTGCCCGAACTCGCTGCACTGTACGGGGTGGGCTGAATAAAGCCTCATAACTCGCTTTTCACGCCCCCACTGCTCCGACCTGGTTCATTCTGGAGGCGACCGGTGATCTTCCCTTCTCTTCCACTCAAAGCAAAACACACAACACACCCTACCTTCTGTTTGGATCCAGTAGTGCCCATACATGGGCGAGGGCAATGTCAGTACACTCTGCATGAATATATTTCATCAAAGGGCATGATGTCGCTATGGCAAAATTGGCCTTTGGGCTTCTGCCGGCCTGTACAGATGACAGTGGGAGGGTTTTGTATCAGAATAGCCTTGGAGTCAGGACTTCGCTAAGAAGATTAACCTAGTGTTTAATTTGATGTTTCATTCTGTGAAGTCACCTACAGAGAAATCAAACATTTACATGTTTGTTAACCAGTGCTTTTGGTTCTTGGCACGTGGCCCGCACCGCTTTGGGCTGGATGAGCTCTGGGAGTGCGCAGACATCTCCCTTTGCCCCTCTCCCCACACCCCCTCATCTGGATAGACAGGCAGGAAAACATTTACCAGCTCCAATTATCCTTTTGTTTCAAAGCCTGAAACTTTTTCAGCCACATCATGTTCCTGCCAGAGTCTGAAAATTAATAGGCTTTAGAGAATCCGAGGGTTGAGCGGAGTCACTTTGAGAACGGCATGCATCTGGATGCCTGATTTTTCAGGTGTTGCTCTGAGACTGAATTCAGAAATAATCTTCTTGGGGAGTTTTGGCCCTCTTGATTTCTAATTTTTGTGATTGAGTTAGAGTTGTGGGAATATCATGAGTTGCTAATTTTTTAAAAAATAATTTTCTTCCCTTTGTAAAAGTAATTCACACTAATTGTAGAAACCTGGAAAAATATCAAAAGGCATAATGCCGAAAATTACCCATCATTCTAGTACTCAGAGATAATCACTACAAACCATTTTGTTGTATTTGCATGCATTGTTGTACGCATAATTAAGATCATTGTGGGTGGCGCCTGGGTGGCTCAGTCGTTGGGCGTCTGCCTTCAGCTCAGGTCATGATCCCAGGGTCCTGGGATCGAGCCCCGCATTGGGCTCCCTGCTCCGCGGGAGGCCTGCTTCTCCTTCTGCTGCTCCCCTTGCTTGTGTTCCCTCTCTCCCTGCCTCTCTCTCTGTCAAATAACTAAATAAAATCTTAAAAAACGAAAAACAAAAAACAAACAAAAAAACCCAAAAAGATCATTGTGTTTAAATTTCGATTTCTACGTTTCCTATTTCGCACAAGAATATTTTCCACTGACAGCAATGCAGCATAGGGGCTTATGTTAGTTTCCGGGGGCTGCTGTAACAAATTTCCACACATGGGGAGGCTTAAAACAACAGAAATGGATTTTCTCACCGGTCTGGAGACTGGAAGTTCCAGTCAAGGTATAGGCAGGGCTGTGCTTTCTCTGGAGGCTCTAGGGAGAAGCCACCCCTTGTCCCCCCCTAGCTTCCAGGGGCTGCTGGCCTTCCTTTACATGCGGCCTCATCTCTCCCATATCTGCCTCTGTTCTTACGAGTGTGCGTGTGCGCGTGCGCGTAATCTCTGCCTCTCTCACGAGGACACAGGTGAGGCCTCTAGGGTGCACCCAGATAATCAAGGATCTCTCTTCATCTTAAAATTTTTACCTTTTTTTTTTTAAGTTTTGTTTAAGATTTATTTATTTATTTGAGAGAGCATACGCCTGCGCAGGGGAGAAGAGCAGAGTCTTAAGCAGACTCTGCGCTGATCATGGAGCCCCCTGCGGGCCTTGATCTCACCTCCCTGAGATCACGACCTGAGCCGAAACCAAGAGTCGGACGCTTAGCCAGCTGCACCACTCAGGCGCTCTAGAGATGCTTATCTTAATCACATCTGCAGAGACCCACTTTCTGTATAAGGTAACACGGACAGGTTCCAGGGTTGGGTCATGTCTTTGGGGCCAGTTTTTAGCCTGCCACCGGGCTGAAGAGCGTGGAATTTGGAGCCAGACTGGGTGGGCTCAAACCCCAGTGCTGTCTCCTACTAGCAGGATGACTTTGGGCAAGTGTCTTAACTCTTGCTGCCTCCGTTTTCTGATCTGTAAAGTGGGAATAATAAGCTTAGGATAGTGCCTGGCCCATGTAAGGATTAGCTGTTATTTTGTAATTGTTATTTTCATTAAAAATCCTTTGTAAAGTGTCATAATGGCTGCATAAAACCGTATTTGTGGATATACCATAATTTATCGCATCATTTCCTTTTGTTGGCTTTTAAGTTTATTTCCAGTTTTTTATCTCATGGATAACACTGCTGTGGATACCTTTGAGCATTAAGTTTTGTCCCCACTTATGATTCATTCTCTAATACAGGGTTCTGAAAATGGAATTACAATGTCAAAGGGTATGTACGATGTAAGCTACTTAATAAGAATTTGCCAAATTGCTTTCCAGAAAGATTGTGCCTGTTATATAACTCCTACTAGTAGCTGAATGATGAGAGTGCCTGTTTTACTGTGGCCATACCTGCATTGAGTGTTATTATTTTAAACATTCTCAGCTACTTTTGACATCATCTGCCCTTTAAGGCTGACGTGTAACATAGCAAAGCGACTCAACATAGTGATTCCTTTGGCAAGGTGTATTCTCACAAGGCAAGAAAATTTCAAGTGAAATGATATCCTTGATTTGTCCGGTCTCCAAGTGCTTTCTCCATTTTGTTATGAAGCCTGAGTGTTTTTGAGGTTACAGGGAGGGGTACTGGAGAGAGGACATGTGAGTGGCAGGACAGTGCTAGGTATACAAGGATTTTAGTAAAACAGTCTTACTTCTGTTCTCAAACTCAGACGTTGAAAACTCTGAGCATTGAAAACTCTGAAAACACTTCAACGGAAAACAGATCAATTTAACTACTTTACAACCAAGGCTGCTTGAGGGATAGAAGGATGGGGTGGGGGGGGCGGCACCTGCATTGCTTGCCAAAGAAGGTGGGAGACCAGCTTGGGACAGGCTGAGGGAAAGTCTGCACCTGTTCTTTGTACCCCTACCACCTGTTAACCTTTCCTTTCCTGGGGGGTGCCCACTGCAATCTGATCTTGTCCAGCCCAGGCTCCAGGGCTGCAGAGGTGGAGCAGGGGTCCTAGCTGCCTGAAAGACAGGGTAGTGGTCCTTTTCCCCCCAGTGGTGCTCTGATATGGATGCACAGTGCATACCCGGTACAACTGGTCACACAAAAATTGGGCAATATCCGTATCAGTTATCGTGGGCTAAATGGTTGCCCCAAAGATATGTCCCAATAATGTTACCTTATTTAGAGAAAAGGTCTTTTAGATGTGATTAAGATAAGGATTTTGATGTGAGATCATCTTGGATTATCCAGGTGAGCCTTCAGTGCCATCACAAGTGTCCTTAAAGAGAGAGGAAGAGGGAGATGTCACACGCACAGAGAAGGCAGTGAAGTGGAGGAGAGATGTGGCCACAAGCCAAGGAGTGCCGATAGCTGGAAAAGGCAAGGCGCGCCTCCTCCAGAGCCTCTGCAGGGATCATGGCCCCTGCCTACACTATGATTTCAGGCTTCTGGACCCGAGAACTGTGAGAGAATAGATTTGTGTTGTTTTGTGCCACGTAGCTTGTGATAATTTGTTATGGCAGCTACAGGAAACTCACATATGCTTCGTTGGACAAGACTGTTCTGCTGATCGCGTGTGTGCTGGGCTGTGTGGCAATCTTACGTGCTATAACAGCTTCTCCGTTTCTCTTAATTTCTGTGCTTATCTTGTTGTGAACCAGCAGTGAAGAGTTGGGTGGATGACCACCTTTGAGTACCAGTGGTCTAGTCTCCCTTATTTTATGGATGAGGAGACCGAGGCCCAGAGCGGAGGCAGTAGGACTGACATTAGAGCAGGTGCCTCTGCTGCTCAGAGTGGAGAGACAGGAGCTGGTACCAGCCTCTTGGGGACCAGGCCTAGAGTGAGCAGATTGGAGCGCTGCCCTTCAGCCTGTCCTGCAGGTCAGCTGGTGTCCCTGGGGCTATTCTGTGACCTGCTAAGTGAAAGCCCATGGAGCACAGGGCTGCTTAGAAGGCCCAGAAGCCAGGGGGATCTTGTAAAGCCTGATAGCCAACAGCAGCAGGCAAGGGATCCTGTCAAGGCTGAAGGTCCTGGCTTGCTCTTGACTTCATTTCCAGCTGACTGCTTCGGTCTCTGTGGTTTGGCTCATCCTTTCCCTCTGCAGCCCAATTTTAACTTTCTACATTTTCTGAGTGGTAATTATCTCTTAGAGGATATGGGATTCGATGACAATCATCTTGACTCTTATGCTGCTGGAATAAAGCCCATCCAGCTTCATTCGGCATTCAGGGCTCCTGAAGAACCTTCCCCTTTCCATCCCTGCCTCTTGCCCCTCCCTTTCACACACCTTTATCTCTGAACTTCACCAAAATCATTGCTCCCTGGTAGGGGGGGATTGAAGAGGTTAGTTTCGTGAAGCCCTACAGTGGGTGAGTTCATGGTTGACCAACTCAAGAACCAATGGAAAAATATGGCAAGAGGATGGTAGGCATACATCTCTGAAGCTCTCAGGAAAAAAAAAAAAGTGTATATTTACTAAAATAGACCATAAAAGCAGCACAAATAGCCTTGTCAGTCACTAGTATGTCAGCTAAGTCATCTGGTCTACCACCCAGCCCAAGATGGGCCACCAGATGACTGTAGCCACATATGTCAGCCAGGCAAGACCAGAGAAAAACCACCTGGCTGAGCCCAGCACTAATTATTGACCCACCAAACCATGAATAAATAAAATGTTTATTGTTTTAGACAGAAAAAAACCCCACAGTAAATCAATCTTCAAATTATTACACTTCTTATTTTACTGGAGATGGGCAGTATATAGTTAATTATTCCCTGTTTGCTATAGATACTTATCAGAGTCTGCTACCTTTGTATTTTCAATGAAATTCTTATTTGCTTTGTTTTGTTATGGATAATGCCCGTATGAAGAGCCCCTTCCCCCCAATATCTGGGCCTCCATCTTAATGTCTAATACTGTTGGGATTTTAGGAATTACCTGTTGGGTCTACCCTCTGGGTCTTACACATCCTCCTATCCTTGTCTCTCAGATGTTATGGGACAGTTGTTGAGAGCCCCGGGTCACTTTCTCCCATCTTCTTTCATTTTTCCCAAGGCTTTGTTCCGGAAGCCTCTCCTTCTTCACCCTCTACTTCTGCTCTTTTCTAGTCCCAACCCTGGATCTCTTATTAAGGCAGTGACTCTTGGTTGCAAGGAACCGCAGTGCTCTCGGGCCAGCTTACTTAGCAGAGGGTTTGTTGTAGGAATCTCAGGAATGCAGGGAGCAAAGCTTGACCAGTCTACTGGGAAGTGGAGCGGGAAGGCCCCTTAACTCAGGGGCTGTACTGTGCATGGTCCTGCTCACCTCCTCTGTGTGCATGTGTGTGTCTTTCTCTGAATAAGGGCCCACCACTGCTTCCCTAAGTTTGCCCGTCTTCATCCTCAAATGAGGGAGGTTGGGAGCGAGGCACTGTCCATCTCCAAGCTAACCAGTTTGGGGAGGGAAGCCATGGGACTGCCCGCTCAGCATGGACTGGGGGGAGTGTCCCCAAAAAAGGGGTCTGGGGAGGGGTAGTTCCCCAAAACCTATTACACCTCTTATTCTGATTTCTCAACAGGAGTAACTCAAGTCACCTTTACTGGAAATCAGTTGGCTGAAGTACTGAAACTGCAGTTCTTGAAGTTGAAGAAAAGGTAAACGGAAGTAAATTTGTACCTACTAAAATTTCTTCAAAGGGAAGCCAGTGTTTGAGGCGAGATTACCGTTCCTGGCATTCCTCAAACATGCCCAGTTCTGTATGTACTCTTTTCCCCTCCTCTCTGCCTGGCCAGGTTCCTGTTGATCCCTGAAGGTCTTTACTTCCCTGGAAATCAAGCCTTTTATATATTTGTTTTTTAAAGATTTATTTAGAGAGTGTGAGGGGTGGGGGGCAGAGGTAGGATGACTCCCTGCTGAGTGCGGAGCCAGACCCAGGGCTCGGCTCCATCTCATGACCCTGAGACTGTTGCAGGGTTCTTGTCTCACGGGCAAAAGGGTGAAGTGAAGTGAAAGTTGATTAAGTGAAGGTGAGAACAGAAAGGAAAGGAAAGGAGCTCTCTAGAGTGAGAGGGGTCCCGAACGGGTTGCCACTGAGGACTTTTATGGTGGGTCTTTTATAGAAAACTGACAAGGGAACTTGGTAAATATTTTGTCTAAAACATTTAAGACAAACAAGGTAGATTTGTAAATATTAGGAAAATATCTCGTCTATATTTAGAACAAACAAGGCAGAGTTGTTAATGTTCCCTTCTCTCTGGTTAATATCTTGTCTATAACATTTCTCCACATCTGGGATTTCTGTGAGCCTGGTCACATGGCCCTCTACCTGTCTGTCCCTCCCTCGCCTTGCCCGTCCCTCACTCAAGACTATGACTTGAGCTGAAATCAAGAGTTGGAGGCTTCACTGACTGAGCCACCCAGATGTCCTGGAAATCCAGCCTTTTTATTCCCTCCTGGCCGATAGTGACTTTTCCTGCTTTGGAACCCCCGGAATACTATCTCCTTCTCACTGACATGTATTGTAATGAGCTTGACATGATGCCCCACCCCCGGTCGTTCTTCTGCCAAGGCTCCTTCTCTGTGAACCTTCCCTCGTCACCATCGTGGTATTTCCACCCTTGATTGTAGTTGCCTGTTTACATGTTTTCCATAATAAGCTCCTCTAGGGCATATCTGAATGTGCCTGGATGCCCCATAAACATGTATTGGATGAACAGAGCATCAGTCTTCCCCACTAGACAGTCAGCTCCTGTATGAGTTCACTTTGTCCTTCTAGCACTCCGCCATTTACTATCATTCTCAAATCGATTCTGGTCTTTAAGCATTCATCAGAAATTGCCGATCTCTGGATGTCCTTTGTATTTGGGCTGTTGGTGAAATGAAGCTAATAGCAAGGCTTTTCTATCTGACTTTTATTTTTTTATGGGCAATATGGGCCCATGTTAAGAGCAATAATCCAGCAACTGAAAGGGAAGGGAGGTGACAGGCAAATCAGAACAGCAGTGACTGGGAGCGTGGCCTCCCCATGGCCGGAGTTGAATGGGGGTTGTGGGAGGTGGGGTTTTGGTCACACTGTGGTTGTGGCCCCTCCTGTCTGCTGGACGGCAGACCCCCTTCTCCATCCATCTGCATGATCTTCTGAGCTGCTCCAGTCAACAGACCCCTGCGTCTTCACCCACCTCCCTACTCCAAACCTTTTTGCTTTTGAGAAAAGGTTCCTTTTCTCAAACTGTGTACTGCACTGCTAAATATCCCAAAGAAGTTTCTTACTGATCTTCCCAGTTTCGTTGGTCACCATCCACTGAGAGTCCTTGTTGTAACCTTTCCTACCTCCCAGTAACCAGTAGGTGTCTCTTACCTTTGCATTTTGTCCACCTTTGCAGGATGCTTCTACACACATCACCAGCTTGTGTTCTCCTGCCAATCCTAGAAAACAGGCAGTCAGGCTCAGAGCAATTAGATGTCTTACTTGAGGTCATGTCACCAGCGTGAATGGAATTCAGCTTTTCTCTCCCCCGCACCATCTTGGTCCTTCTCCTTGGAAGCCACTGCTGCCATCACAAAACCTGGGGCCCTGTCTCCTACCCACCCCCTATGTTCCCTCCAGAGAGAGGACCCTTGACCTTAACCTTCTGTTAAGAGATGCAGCCTGGGGGCACCTGGGTGGCTCAGTCGGTTAAGTGTCTGCCTTCAGCTCAGGTCATGATCTCAGGGACCTGGTGATAAGGGAAATCTGTGTTCTAAGGTGGCCAACCAAGCCAGCAAGGAATCCCAGTCCCAGCCCCAGCGCCGTTCCGGGTTTTCCCTCCTGCCCCGCCTGCCGCCCCCGGAAAGTGCCACATATACGGAAGTAAAAGTGTATAAATTATCCCCTTTGTTTGTGCTGGGGCCTCAGACCTTTGGAGACCACTCTCCTCTGAGCCCACTGGCATTAAATTAACTTCCTATCCTCCAAGATCTCCGACTGCTGCTAGTTCTTCTGTTGGGCCATCCAGTCCAGGTTCCGTAACATTTGGTTCCCTGACTGGGAAACCCAGCTGCGCTGGCCCGTTGTTGCCACCGTTTTGGGGGCAACGGCGGGGCGGTGACGGAATGAGGGGCTGCCTAATTTTCAGCAGCCTCCCGCCCCGGTCGCCTCGGGCCAGCCCTGCTCCGCTGTTCCCGCCAGACTCGAGGAGACTTGGCAGGTGAGGACCTGGTCCTGACTTCAGATTCCGGTAAGGCCTGGGGTCCCAGGACCCAGACAGGCCCACCCCCACTGGGGTGGAAGGGGAGCCTGATCACCTCCCAGAGACCTCTTAGAGGTCTCACAGGTAGGGATTCCCAGGGAGGGAACGTAATAACTTCTGGAGTGGATGTGTGAGTGAATGTGCAGTCCGACCTGGCTTGCTCAAGCGGACTGATTCTGTGACTCCACGGGCGGGCACCCTTAAGTCTGAGTGGGTCCATCTGCGATTCCGTGGTGAATGGCATACAGTCTATGGCGGCATCGGAATAATTTCCAATCGTAAGTCACAACACTGAGACCACTACGGCTAAGCCTCACCTAAGCTCCTTTGGGACACGGCCAGATGGGCATCTGATTGGTCTCCTCACCTCAGGAGGCACCCCCCCCCCCACTTTGTCTGTCTCTGCACCACCACACACGGGGACATCACCATGGGGTCAGGGCAGAGTAAACCTACGGTTCTAGAGACCATGGTCAAAAATTTCAAGAAGGGGTTTTCAGGAGACTATGGAGTCAGGATGAACCCCGGCAAGTTGAGAACCCTATGTGAATTGGAATGGCCCACCTTGATGTCGGGTGTCCTTCAGAAGGGACATTGCATGTCCCAATGATTCATCGAGTATGGCGAGTTGTAACAGGAGAACCAGGACACCCTGACCGGTTTCCGTACATTGACTCCTGGCTAGGAATTGCCCAGACCCTTCCCCGCTGGGTGTGATTCGCTTGCAATAGGCGGGGACAGGCCAGGGTCTTAATCGCCTCATCTAAGCGACCTAAAGAAGATCAGCAAAAGCCCCAGTCTCCACAAGTCCTAGCCGGAGATCCCGAGGACGAACCGATCCTGCCCCCACTGTACGCACCCCCAAGACCATCTACACCTGGCCCTTCAGCTCCAGGCACTCCGCCACCGTTGGTTTCACCGGCGCCCCCAGGCCCAGAGGATCCACTTTCTCCAGGACCAGCAGCCAGGTTGCGCCCCAGGCCAGGCTCAAGTGCCCTCCAAGTGCCGGTACGAGAGACGCGGGAACCCAAGAGGCACGATGAAGATGGGACGGTCCAACCCACCCGTTCCATGATGTATTATCAGCCCTTCTCCACCATCGACCTCCTCAACTGGAAACATAACACTCCATCCTACTCTGAAAAACCACAGGCCATGGTAGACCTCATGGAATCCCTCTTCCAGACTCATCGGCCAACCTGGGAAGACTGCCAACAGTTACTCCACACCCTGTTTAACACACAAGAGAGGAGGAGAATAATGACAGGAGCACGGCAATACCTAGAAGAGCATGCACCAGTGGGAGTCATCGACCCTGCTGCCTGGGCTAATATGGCCACACCCGAGGAGCACCCAGCATGGGACTTTACCACAGATGAGGGACAGGCCCACATCCGCTGATACCAGGAGGCCCTTCTCCAGGGAATCCAGGCAGGAGCTAAGAAACCCATAACATGACTAAAGCATCCTCGGTCACTCAACAACCAGGGGAGTCCCCCGGGAACTACTACGAGAGATTATGTAAAGTCTACAGGATATACACTCCATTTGACCCTGAGGCACAGGAAAGCCAACAGATGGTAAACACCTCCTTTGTGGCTCAGGCCATCCCAGACATTAGAAGAAAACTTCAGAAACTAGAGGGTTTCGCCAGGATGAACATCACCCAACTAATAGACATTGCCAATAAGGTCTACATGAACAGGGAGGTCACAGCCGAATGGGAAGCTGATAAAAAGATGAAAAAGAAAGTCAGCCTCCTGGCCACCGCCCTGAAAGAAAAGGATGACACAAAGACGGGGAGACCCCAACCACCAAAAGGGGGGAACCCAGAACCCCCTTGGCAAGGGATCAATGTGCCTACTGTAAGGAGAAAGGGCATTGGAAAAACGAATGTCCCAACCAGGGAAAGGCTCAGAAGCCCAGCCGCTACAAGGAAGAACCCCGAGAGGAGGACCTCATAGGCCTTGCGGGAACAGACTCAGACTGAGGGGAACCGGGCTCTTTCCTCCTTGGCCCCCATGAGCCCACGGTCAGAATGAAAGTAGGGGGCCAACCAGTGACTTTTATGGTTGATACTGGGGCCGAGCACTCTATTGTCACCTCCCCAGTGGCCCCTTTCAGCAAAAGGACTGCGACCATCCTTGGGGCCACCGGGACTTGGACGATACAGCAGTCCTTTTGCCAGGCTCGCCAGTGTGAACTTGGGGGCCACAAGGTCCGACATGAATTCCTTTATCTGCCTGATTGCCCCATCCCTCTTCTGGGCTGAGACATACTCTCCAAGCTTGGGGCTCAGATAACTTTTGAGACCACCAGATACAGTAGCCTCTGATTGAACCCAAGTCCAGAGGAGACGGGGTCTCTGGTACTAGCAATTACCACACCGAGGGAAGAAGAATGGAGGCTATTCTGTGCCCAGGCCCAACTGACCAGCCCGCCGGAGTTCAGACTCGCCTTCCCTTCAGTATGGGCCGGAAACAACCCACCTGGACTAGCCCGGAATTGGGCCCCTATCATTGTTGAACTGATCCCAGTAGCCGAACCTCAGAGGCAAAGGCAATACCCCCTTCTACAAGAAGCTAAGATTGGCATCCAAGAACATCTGACCAAACTCAAAGAAATAGATATTTTAGTTGAGTGCCAGTCAGCCTGGAATACCCCACTCCTGCCAGTCAAGAAGCCAGGAGGGGGATACCGACCAGTTCAAGACCTGTGGGCCATCAACAAGGTGACCATCTCTCTGCACCCAGTGGTCCCGAATGCATACACCCTCCTCGGCCATTCCCAGGGTCGGCCAGATGGTTCACTTGCCTAGATTTGAAGGATGCCTTCTTCTGCCTCCGCTTAGCTCCCCAGAGCCAGCCACTGTTTGCCTTTGAATGGACTGAACCTGATACAGGGCACCAGATGCAACTGACCTGGATGCGCCTCCTGCAGGGGTTTAAAAACTCACCAACACTCTTCGGGGAAGGGCTGGCCGCAGACCTCGCCAGTTTCCCAAGAGAGGCCACACGATGCACCCTCCTCCAGTATGTGGATGACCTCCTCCTCGCCAGTGACACACAAGAAGACTGCACAAAAGGCACAAGGGCCCTCCTACAGCTCCTGGCAGACTCGGGATACTGAGCCTCATGGAAGAAGGCACAAATCTGCCAAACACAGGTCCGATACCTTGGTTTTCTCCTCACCCAAGGGAAGAGAGAACTAGGGCCAGAGAGGAAAAGGGTCATCTCCCTGCCACAGCCCCAGACAAAAAGGGGCCTACGAGAATTCCTGGGGGCTGCAGGATTCTGCCGTATCGGGATCCCTGGGTTCTCGCCAATAGCAGGACCCCTTTATGATCTCTTAGGGGGACTGACTGAGAACTCCCTGTCTGGACCGAGGAAGCAGAAGCCGCTTTCACAGAGATAAAGACTGCCCTGGGGCGGGCTCCAGCCCTGGGCCTACCAGATGTAGAAAAACCCTTCAGTGTCTTTGTGCATGAAAAGGAAAAAATAGCGCTCGGGGTACTCACCCAGACTGCTGGGCGCTGGCAACAGCCAGTTGCATATCTGTCAAAGAAGCTGGACCCCATGGTAGCGGGATGGCCACCGTGCCTCAGGGCGCTGGCAGCCACAGTCCTACTCATCAAGGAGGCGGACAAACTTACCCTGGGGCAAGAACTTATGTCAAGGTCCCTCATGCAGTTGTGTCCCTCATGAACGCACAGGGACACAGCTTCATTTCCAACTCTTGGCTAGCACAATACCAAGGGTTCCTCTGTGAAAACCTGCGGGTCACCCTCGAAACAGTAAGGACATTAAATCCAGCAGACTTTCTCCCCATGGAAGAGGGGGAACCAGACCATGACTGCTCCGAGGTGACTGATGAAGTCTACGCGAGCTGTCCAGATCTGTGGGATCAAGCCATAAAGAATCCAGAGCTCACGCTGTTCAGCGATGGCAGCAGTTACCTACAAGAGGGTGCCCAAAAAGTGGGTTATGCAGTAACCACAACCACTGAAGTCCTAGAAGCTAAGGCATTACCAGCTGGCTGGTCAGCACAACGGGCTGAACTATATGCCTTAGTCCGAGCCCTCACCCTTGGTGAAGGCAAGCGAGTCAACATCTACACTGACTCTCGGCATGCCTTTGCTGCTGTAGATATACATGGGGCCATCTACAAGGAACGGGGCCTCCTAACTGCAGCAGGAAAAGCTATCAAGAACAAGGAGCAGATACTGAGACTCCTCGAAGCCGTCTGGCTTCCAAAGGAAGTAGCAATCCTGCACTGTAAGGGACACCAGAAAGGAGACGACCCCATAGCGCGGGGAAATCGTCTGGCAGATGAGGCAGCCAAGACCGCAGCCAGTGAGGACATGGACAGAGCCCCTTCCCTCACCATGGCCCTAACACCCCCAGAAGAAGTCTCTCCACCCAGTTACACTAAAAAGAAAAAGGGCATGGCAGAGGGAGCCACCCTGACTGAAAAGGGACAGTGGATGATGCCCGACGGGCACATCTTTGTTCCAACAGCAACTGGAGGGCATCTAGTCAAGGAATACCACCGACTCACTCATCTGGGAAAAACTGCATTAGAGGCCCTTCTAAAGAAGCACTACTGCATCAGTCAGCTGCCGGCACTGTGCCGAGCAACGAGTGAACGATACACAACATGAGCTAAAAATAATGCTCGGTCTGCACCTCGGCCCCCACCAGGTGTCCAGAGGATGGGAGCAACCCCCTTTGAAGATCTAGAGTAGACTTCACAGATGTGCAGCCGAGCAGGGCGTTCAGATATCTCCTAGTAATAGTATGCACATACTCTGGGTGGGTTCAAGCCTTCCCAACCAGGATGGAGCAAAGCCAGGAAGTAGCTAAAGTCCTCTTGCGGGAGATCGTGCCCCAGTTTGGCCTGCCGTTAACAATCCATAGTGACAACAGACCCGCATTTGTGGCAGACATTGGACAGGTCTTGACCAAATCTCTCAACATCACTTGGAGACTCCACACCACTTACCGGCCCCAAAGTTCAGGGAAAGTAGAGCAAATGAATCACACCCTCAAGGGAACCTTAGCAAAGTTTTGTCAGGAGACTAACCTTCCATGGCCGGATCTGCTACCCCTAGCTCTCCTGTGTGCTCGCTGCACACCTGGGACACTAGATTTCTCCCCTCATGAATTAATATATGGACGGCCTCCCCCATGCTTGGGGAGCCTTCCAGGAAACTTACATCAGGTTGGAGATAAAGAAATAAAGAATGAAGGGGGGGATATCGGAGGGGGAGACAAACCATGAGAGACTATGGACTCTGAGAAACAGGCTGAGGGTTCTAGAGGGGAGGGGGTGGGGGGATGGGTTAGCCTGGTGATGGGTATTAAAGAGGGCACGTACTGAATAGAGCACTGGGTGTTATACGCAAACAATGAATCATGGAACACTACATCAAAAACTAATGATGCACTGTATGGTGATTAACATAACATAATAACATAACATAATAATTAAAAAAAAAAACTCTAAAAAAAAAAAGAAATAAAGGAGCAGCTTCAGGCCCTGGGGGCCACCCTAAATAAATTACAAAAGTGCATCATTGAGAGGGCCCCAATCTCCTTAGGGTCTCAGGTACACTCCTTCCAGACAGGGGACTCAGTTTGGGTGAAAGATTGGAAGAAAGACCCCCTCAAACCGCAGTGGACAGGGCCCCACACTGTTGTTCTACCACCCCTACTGCCCTCAAGGTCTCAGGTGTCACCCCGTGGGTCCACCACTCCAGAGTGAAGAAAGCTCATCATTCAGACAAGGAGCTGCACCAGTGGAGAGTCCAGCCAGACTTCACGAACCCGCTCCGGCTTTGCCTTCAACGAGACCCCACCGACTGATGGACACCTGCTCACCGTGGTCCCTGGCTCTCATCGGCGTGATTTTCCTCTTCTTGGGAGTCCGACTCTATACTGTTGCCCCTCCTGACTGGACTTATCCCCAGAGGCTTACTATTGCCATTGCTTATTGGTGTCCCTCGGGTGTATTACTGCACTCGCTTGTCCATGGGTTTCATCTGCTGGCGAGTTAGCCACGATGGCTCCCTCTCCTAAGGTCATAAATCCCACTCTTACTGGCCCTCTGCTGTCTACTCCTGAGTGCACGTCACCATGGTTTTCCTGGCCCCAGTCAGTCCCCGTTTTCTGCTACCTGGTGTGCTGTTCCTCCTCACTGTCTCTAGCTGCCCGGCCAGGCAAGGGGGACAAACTCTCGTATCACCATCACTGGCAAATGGACTTTCCAGCTTATCCCCCTCAATCCCGCACCAGCGCCCCCACTGACTTCTTCCACCTGGGATGGGCACACACCAAAGGTTAACCTCCATTTTGAGGGATGCCAGCTTCTTGATGCCTCCTGGGAACCTCATAGACGGTGTTCCTACCATGGCCCTCACTCAGGTTACTGGCTGGTAGATATCTACATCTGTGGGGGCCCCTATGCCTCAACAGCCAAACACCTGCCCTCAGTTCTGCTCACAAGCCTGGGGATGCGAGTCATGGGTGGCGACTTGGCCGGGGATGGAACGACGGTCCACCAGGTGGTGGCACCTCAAACAGCACAGTGACATCCGGATTTCCTTGTCACGCGACGCCACCCCATCTTCTTGCCCTAACAATCACTGTATACCACTCACTCTCTCAGACGTACAACCCAGTGCCACATCTTGGGCCACAGGAATCACTCTCTTGTTGGGCCAGTATCACTCTATAGGGACCGACCCTATGGCCAGGTTTATGATTAAGTCCATGTTCACTCCAAGCCTTGCAGTCAACCCCCAGAGCCAGACAGAAGATAACTCACCCTGGCGCATCCTGCGTATCCCTGGGTCCTGCATCCCCATGCAGCAAGCATCTGTAGCGCAACTGTTAGGTATGATTAATGCCTCCCACCAAGTGCTTAACCACTCACATCCACCCCTAGCGTCTGACTGCGGGATCCGTATGAAGCCCGGTCCCGCCCAATACCTAGGTGTCATCCTCAGCCAGTCCACCGTGTCACTCCCGCCTCGGCACCGGGGACCTCAGATGATCCCTTTCTGGCTCCAGTACCGCTGTGTGGCAACTCTTCCTCTCCCATCACGCGCCACAGTCGGGTCTGTGCGCCTAACAACACTTTTCTGGCTGTGATCAAGGTGTGTACACCTGCATCACCCCACGCTATCCATCATGCACGCTTGTCAGTCTCTTACCCGATCTTTCAGTCCTCCCCGGGAGCGATGCCCCACTCATATGGAGACCTCCTAGCCGCCCTCGACGCTCCCCTGCGGCCATCCCTCTTCTCGTGAGCCTGCCGGCTTCAGGTGTTGCCCTGGGCGCCACCGGCATCGGATGTCACAGGTTCAGTACCAGGGGCTAACTCAACAACTCACGGTGGATTTTTCCGCCCTCACTCAGTCAGCCTTGGCCCTGCAGCGCCAGCTCGATTCACTGGCTTCAGTGGTCCTCCAAAACAGGCGTGGGCTCCACTTGCACATGGTACACACAGCTGCGCAGGGGGGGCTCTGTCTCTTCTTACAGGAGGAATGTTGTTTCTGTGCTAATGAGTCGGGGGTGGTCCAAGAAACTGACCCAATTACAGGAATGAGTAAATCACGGGTGGGAAGCGCTCCAGGGGCGGCTTGGTGGGATTCCCTCTCACAATGGTTCCCTTGGTTCGCCCCCTTTCTTGGCCCCCTCCTAATGCTCCTCCTCACAGTAGCATTTGGTCTTTGTATTCTTAATGCCCTGACTAGGTTTATCACTGCTCAAATGGCTAAGATCAGACTCCAGTTGCTCCTTACTCACTATCGCCCCTTAGAGAATAAAAATGATGCCCTCTAAACTAGGTGTTTAAAGGGGCATCAAAGGGGGGAATGATAAGGGAAATCTGTGTTCTAAGGGGGCCAACCAAGCCAGCAAGGGAATCCCAGTCCCGACCCTAGGGCCGTTCCAGGTTTTCCCTCCTGCCCTGCCTGCCGCCCTGCAGTGAAAGTGCCACATATAGGGAAGTAAAAGTGTATAAATTGCCCCCTTTTTGCTGGGGGCTCAGACCTTTGGAGATCACTCTCCTCTGAGCCCACCAGCGTTAAGTAAACCTCCTATCCTCCAAGATCTCCAAGTACTGCTTGGTTCTTCTATCAGGTGATCCAATCCAGGTTCCGTAACACTGGGATCAAGCCCCCCCATCAGGCTCCCTGCTCAGTGGGGAGTTTGCTCTCCCCTCTGCCTGCCATTCCCCTGCTTGTGCCCCTGTGCTTTCTCACTCTTTCTCTCTGTCAAATGAATAAATAAAACCTTTTTAAAAAAAGGGGGGGGGCGCCTGGGTGGCTCAGTCGGTTAAGCGGCTGCCTTCGGCTCATGTCATGATCCCAGGGTCCTGGGATCGAGCCCCACGTCGGGCTCCCTGCTCAGTGGGGAGCCTGCTTCTCCCTCTCCCTCTGCCCGCCACTCCACCTGCTTGTGCTCTCCCTCTCTCTATCTCTATCAAATAAATAAATAAAATCTTTAAAAAAAAAAAAGAGGGGGGATGCAAACTGACCTTGGTGTTACCCCCCACCCCAGCTTTCTTGAAAAAGTCGTTTTCTTCCTTCCAGGGCCTTCCAGTCAATCTTCTAAGTTTTCTTTTTGTTAGGGCTTATTTAAATGCAGGAAATTTAATTAGTTTACATTAATACCGCACTGTCTTACTCTATGAGTAAACTGAAAGACACTAACGGGTTTAATCTAGCTGCTTCTAATGATGGTTTTTCTCTCCCTTCTCCTTTAAATAATTGCAAATACTTCTATTAATCAAGGCAGCAGAGCACGGTGCTTTATTGCCATGTGGAACTGTGTAGTTAAATGTGATTTTTAAAAAAATGGCTCAAATTTTAATTAGAAAGCAGATTGTTAAATGACATTTTGATTTGTCCTTTGATGGGGAATTGGAAATAGACCCATCATGATAGGAAACCAGGTTCTAGTCCAGAAGGAGGCATATTAACTTAAGAGCAGGATGTGATTTCAGTGAGTCATTGTTTTCCTAAAATAGGCTGTCTTCTCTGGTTTTCTGTTGAGGGAGAGAGACCTTCCTCTGCATCTGATACCACCTTAGATTAGCATTTCCCCAGGAGAGAGTCCAACTTGGAATCCCCCACGCAGGCTGGTGCTCCCAGAGGTCTAATCATCAGGGCACAGGACTAGGTACCAAGGTCCTTTTGCCGGGACTCCTTGAAAACATCAATATCGAGAAATCAGCAAACCTATTATGATGCCTGTAACTGAAGAAAATATTGGGCTACATACTCCCCATTGGGCATGATGCACATATCATTTTACTGCTAAAGTGACTGCTTTCTTGGCCCCAAAGCTGGTATCTGCATCACTACTGAGGGTCGTCATAGAAGTAGCCTGGGCATGGCCGGCAGAGTTTGGCCCCATAAGCTCCTTATGTGGTGCCCCCCACCTTGAGCTGGTCCAGTGACAGGACATCCAAGCACCCCAGGAGGAAGGCAGGAAGGGTCACCGGTGAGAAGACCCAGGCGTTTGTCATTCCACATGACCTCTCTGTGCTTTGCAGGACATTTTATACCTATCATAGCAGCTAGCAAACTTGAATGTCTCGCAGGTGCTTCAAACTCATGGGGTCCGATTTTTTATCTCCTAGTCTCTTTCTACCACAGCCCCTTTGCACACCTCCCTTCCCTCCATCTGATTAGGATGCACAGCTGTTAACTCACTTTTTCAAGCCAGAAGCTGGAGAGTCGTCTGTTAACACTCACCTTTCTCTTCCTCCAGATCCCCAAGTCCTTGCGATGCTCCTAAAGTAGATCTTGAATTCACCTGCTGCCCTCCATGTCCATCCCCCATATCCACCAGTAGCTGCCTGGGTTCCTGAAAAGGCTTTTGAACTGCTTGCCCGTGTCCACTTCTCCTTCATTCTGCTTGTCACTTTCGCCTCAGGGTGACCTTTAAAACGCTCATCATATCATTTCACTCCTTGTTCACACCTGTCCGTGACCTCTTCCTGTGCTTGGATGAATCCCATAGGCCCAGCATGGCCGACGGAGAGGACTGCACGGCCTGGGCCCCAGACCTGGCTAAGCTGGCTAGAGATCTCATGGCACTGTTGACGTCACATTCAAGTGGCTTGTGAGACACTTTAACCTTTCACTCTTGACTCTCTTGGCAGGCTGCAGTGATTTTGATTTTCCAAGGGCAATAAAATAACTGTCAGCCCAGCAAAGGTGTACTTAGAATGGATGTCATGTTCGGGAAAATGGTATGGGGGGATTTGTTCCTCCAAACCCCAGAAATCAACGCCACAGAGGTGGACCACTATTTCATTTGGAACTTTAATAAGCAATCAACCAATATGTCATCTGCTAAAATGTTAATACCCCTGCTGCTCTCCAAGTAGCCTCCCTTCCAAATATTTCAGTGTAAGAACGTGTGCAGCCTTTAGCTCTGGAGATCATGACGAAAACGTGGTTCCAGGTCCTTATAAGACAAGACTGACATTCTACAGGGAAAAAAAAGAAACACACTCAATGTGAGCGCACAGGTTTCCTTTTTAGACACGTTTCTCCTACCTTGCAGCCCACTCGTGTTCCTTGCCTTAACCTTTACTTTTGTGTGTTTGTGGTACCATGTCACACATGAACAGGGAAGTCTGTCGTCCGAGTGACACTCTGTGCTCCATTAAAGATGATTCATGGGAGTCCTGAGATTCCAGCTGTGGCTTTGGTGCACTATGACCTCAAAGTAAGACCACTTTGCTATGATCTTGAATTTGTAACTTTTTATTGATACCAGTTTGGTGGTTCAGTCTGATGAGTTACAAACCAAGATCATAATGAGAATAGCAGGCGAGGTGATCCCTGAGCACTGTGGCGTTACGAGGTGCCACGGGAGCACAGAGGTGAGCCCCTTACCCACCTAGGCGCCTGGAAAGTCTTGAAATGCTTTCAAGGACGTGTGACCCATGAGATGGGTCTCAAGGAGAAGTTTGCCAAGCGGGAGGAGTGACTGGGAGAAAAGAGGTGGTAAAGGGCATTTCAGACAGCTGCATGGATGGAGGCCTGGGAGGTCAGCAAGGGCATGGCACACCCCGAGAACTGTATGGGGGTGGTTGTGGCTGCTGCAGGTGAAGGCGTGGACTGGGGACTGACTGATGGGCCGGGGGCCTGATCCTGCAGTAGAGCATTCCCATGGGATTCTATGCTGGAGGTTCCTGGGTCAGATTTGTCTTTTGCACTAGGAATTCTGTAGGCTTGGCCTCTACTTTCAAGGCTTCTTCTCAGAGGCATTGACCCAATCCAGACACACAAGGCCTTTTATTAGGTTTATTAGGTTTTGTGGGTATGGGACTCAAAATGCCACAGACTTCCAAGTTTAAGGTACATCCATAGGCTGTCTACCAAGAATTACAGAGACATTTTTAGAAGTTACTGAAATGTGGTTGGTGTTAAATTACAGCCCGGCTGGAGTTTATGAATGACTCCATTTCCTGTTTCTTTGGGGCCTGGCTGCCTTGTCATGCTTGGAAGTGGTAGGTTTCAGGCTCCTATGAAGCTCAGCCCTACAGGCTGTTGGATTTCCTGTAGATGTTAGCGATGGCACAATGACTGTGCTATGTCAAACCAATCTTGGATTGGTGATAATTTGTAATTGCTCAGAATCTGGATGTTGAATTATCAATTACTGTTAGCTTAGCTTTCTCACTGTTTAGCATGATTTGGTTGGTGGTTAACCTTAACGTATAAAATAATGCATATTTATACCAGGAATGTGTTTTGCCCCAAGAGTTTCCAACAACTACACTTAAAAACCTATATGAGGTTTAAATGGGTCCTCCAGGGGCGCCTGGGTGGCTCAGTCGGTTAAGCGTCTGCCTTCGGCTCTGGTCATAATCTCAACATCCTGGGATCGAGCCCCGCGTCGGGCTCCCTGCTCAGTGGGGAGTTTCTGCTTCTCCCTCTGCCCTCCCTTTCCTCTCCCCCCACCCATGCTCTCTCTTTCTCAAATAAATAAATAAAATCTTTAAAAATAAATAAATAGGGGCGCCTGGGTGGCTCAGTTGGTTAAGCGACTGCCTTCGGCTCAGGTCATGATCCTGGAGTCCCAGGATCAAGTCCCGCATCGGGCTCCCTGCTCGGCGGGGAGTCTGCTTCTCCCTCTGACCCTCCTCCCTCTCATGCTCTCTGTCTCTCATTCTCTCTCTCTCAAATAAATAAAATCTTAAAAAAAATAAAAATAAAAATAAAAATAAATAAATAAATAAATGAGTTCTCCATATGCCTTTGCTAAAGAAGATGCACATGTCTCCTGCACGTGGGGGTGGGCAAGTTGTAGCGTCCTTTGCCCACCGCCACAGGCAGTGATCTTAGAAGGATTTAGAAATGTTTTGAGCAGGCAAGAAGGTCAGGCAGGGAAACACAGGTTAGGAGGCTGTTGCAGAACTCCTCACGAGCAAAGATGAGGTCCTGACCTGGTGGTAGTGGGGACGGAGAAGTGGGGAGATGTTTGAGAGATGTCTAGGATGAGGGACTGGTAAGACTCGGGGAAGAATGTGATATAAGAATAGGGGAGAGGGGATGTGTCCAGGAAAACCTCGAACCTCTGGCCTGGGCACCATGAGTAAGAGAAACAGGCTTCTATCATTTAGCAAATACTTAATAAACCCCTGGTGGGAGGTGGGAGGTAGAGAATGATTAACTCTTTGAACAGGCAGAGTGAAAGAAGGGCCATTTAATTAATTTATTTAAGATTTCTTTATTTCTGTGAGAGAGCGTAAGCACGGGGGGAGGGGCAGAGGCAGAGGGAGAGAGAGGCTCAAGCAGACTCCGCGCTGAGCCCCACACCCACGCGGGGCTCCATCTCAGCCTCTGAGATCGGACCTGAGCCGAAACCCAGAGTCGGATGCTCAGCCGACTGTCCCACCCAGGCACCCCAAGAAGGGCCATTTTAAAGACATAAGAGGAGGCAAAATGGTAACTGATTTTGACCAATGGGATTGGGCATGTTTTCTCAGTGGCGAGAGTGTGTGAAGCAGGCCAAGGTGAAGAGCCCTGGGGCTGGGCACGCGTTCAGCGTGACAGGAGTGTGACTGCTCCATGTGACGTTGGGGACGGGGTTGGGCTCGGCACTCAGGGCCTGAAAGGCCAGGCCAAATCTGCACTGTGTTTTGCTAGTCCTGGGGGCCGCTGCAGGCTCTGTAGCTAGAGGACTAAGATCAGAGCTTGGATTAAGTGAGGTCATTCTGTCTGGAGATTGAGGAACCAGGAGGTGGAGGCAGGCACTTTGCCGGCCAGGGGAACCTCGTGGGGCCTGCAGACAGGCCACGGGCAAAATCGGCCTCATCTTCAGTGCTCAAAAGCCTTCTGGTCCTGTGGCCTTTGCCTGGACCATCCCCACTGACTGTTCAGTTTGGCAAAACAGCTTAAGGTTCAGCAAGAAAGGTGGCATTTATGCTAAAGATCAAATATTTATCACTTTGTTAGTGACAAACTCAACTTCAGCAGCCCAAGGTCGCTCCGATGGGGTCATTCTCCTTCCCCTACCCCCGAAACCAACCCTCCTGGAGACTCCAGAGAACGCTGACACGCCACCGTGTAAATATTTGGTAGCAGCTTAGTGTACGGGTTGCCTTTTGCAGACTATTTGAATTTGGGCAGCCGCAATCAAGGCCTGCAGCGGAGCACAAATAATAGGCTTTGAGACATTCGCTGGTGGGTTTGTAGAGGCCTTTCTGGATTGATCTTCTCCCTCCTCCGCTCTTGCTCTTGCTCAGCGGACCTCAGGCTGCATGCTTCTGTGGGGCCTGCCCCGAGCGCCGTTCCCACACACCTTTCAGGTTCCAGACCTCTGCCCTCCTGGCTCCCTCCCCGCCGCCCCTCCGCCCCCCTGGCCCCCAGTTGTGCTCAAGGTACTTTTTCCCTTCAGCCCTCTGCTCTCTGCTCAGACTTGGTCCCTTGTACCGCTCCCTGTGTTACAGCGTGTCCCCAGCTCTCTGTCACATAGCACATCTTCGTCTCTTGTCTGTCTCCTGCCACTAGAATGTGCCAGAGGAGCTTTGTCTCGCTCATTGCTCCATCCCCACTGCCAAGGGCATGCCTGGCATGTGGACGTAGCCTTGTATCTGGGGAATCAGTGGCTGATCAGATGGACTAGGCCGCACACTCAGCACATATAATCGGTGCCTGGCATATGGTAGGTGCTCAGTTAGTGTGTGAATGAATGAATCGGTGGGTGAGCTACTCTGCGTGTGATTAGCTGGTCCCCAGCGCCTCGCTGCTTGGCAAGGGTGTGTTGAATCAGTGAGTGGATCAGAGAGCCTGTCTGCCTCCGCCTCCGAGGCCGACTCTCCCGATGGGGCAGAGCCTGCAGTTTTCTTTCTCTGAGTGAGGCCCCGACGTGCGGTCTCGGGCGCATGTGGTTGTGGCTGCCGTTTGCATTTGAAAATTCAGTCAATACCTCACTCTCTCTCAGTTTGTCTGCCATCAGCCAGGCTCTGTAATTAACTTGCTGTAATTTAGCCTACAGATGAATTTTTCATTTTAAAGATGCCATAAACAACAGCGCTTATGCTATCTTGGTTGTTAATGAAATTCCTGTCTACCAGGACGTGAGGACTGTAGCGCGCCGAGGGCCGTTGCTTAGCTCGCGCCTGGCCGTGGGAGCGAGACGACCAGCGGATGAGTTCTGGCAGGTTGTGGTCCTGTATTCCTGGGGTGCTCCAGAGCATGCCAGCGTGCAGGCAGAGCCCCGGGGGGCATCTTCCTTGGGGGGGTCACATTTTATCCAAAGATGTGGGAGAAATAACATTTAAAGAATATTGAGGGGCGCCTGAGGGGCTCAGTCAGTTAAGCGTCCAACTCTTGGTTTCTGCTCAGGTCCTGATCTCATGGGTCCTGAGATCAAGCCCTGCGTCCGGCTCTGTGCTCAGTGGGAGTCTGCGTGGATATTCTCTCCCTCTGCCCCTTCCCCCGCTCTCTCTCTTTCTCTCTCTAAAATAAATAAAAGGGAAAAAAAAAAAGGATACTGAAACGAATATGGATATGTGTTGGAGGAGAACTCAACATCGCTTAGTGGGTAAGAGCAGGGCCCTGGAACCAGACTGTCTGGGTTTGAATCTGTCCCGCCCCTTACTTGCTTTGTGGTCCTGGGCAAGGGACATACCCGCCTGTCAGACGGGAGCCGGTGACACAGTAGAGCCTCCCGCATGGGGACACGGTCAGCATTCAGTGACAGCCACAGCAGGCTTTTATCACGGTGCCGTGCACATCGTGGGCCAGTGTGATACACGATTGCTTGACACATTTAGATAAAAGAGGAGACAAATGAAATTTTATTCCGGCAGTGGCTCTGCCCCAGCCCTGGCCTCCAGGGATGAATGTTCACTCACATCTGCCATAGTTGAGATGGACAAGTTAGCAAAGCACGGCCTTAAAAAAAACCGGCAAAAACCAGTGTGTACAATTGGCTGGTCTGCATGTTTTCATGAATTTCCCCCCAACCTTGCCTTAGTCTTGAGCTGTCACAGAGTGGAGCTGTCATTAACAAAGTGCTAAATTAGCGATGCCTCCTCTAATTCCCTCTGTCTTCCAGTACCTAACTGAGGAGCACATGAAGTGAGGGAACCTACGGGTTTGGATACGGAACTGCCATTTAAGGAGTGACATTCTCAGCGGAGCTGCCGCCTTCCTGAGCGCTTGCACAGATGTCACTTGTTGCCTGCCTTTCATTCCCCAACAGCCTGGCACTCATCAAGGTGGAGAAGACTTGTCGCAGCGGAACCTGGGTCCATCTCTTCCATCTGATTTCTGACTCCCATCCCATTCGTCTCTTGGTTTCCCCTAGAGATAGAGAGCTCCCTCCTCCAGAAGTAGCAGTCTTCTGCCATCTGTTCAGGTTCTGCCTTCCAGAGCACAACTGACCAGGAATTTTCAGCCCGCAGCTTAAGTTCTCTGATAGAAGGACCTCTGGACCCTTTGTTGGCACAACTCCATTGGGAAATGGGATTTAACCGTTTAGCGGGAGCAGGGAGGACTTCTCAATCCAGTGTTTATCAGCTGTGGGTCACAGCCAATGAGCTGATTGGGAAATTAGTGGATCGCAGTGGGCATTTTCTCTAATGACGAGAAACAGGATGGTTGCTCACCGTAAGCCTCCATAGTCCCTTGTAGGACTTTGGTCTCAGGCCCTACGATGTGCACTGTTGTTAACTGTGTTGCGCTCTTTGCATCTCAAAAGCCATTGTTCTCAACCCTCTTGCAGGAATTTCAAATTACTTCTTTTCTCTTGAGGTTGGGTTTTTTTTTTTCCTCTCTCCGGTTGGATTTGTGTCAGGTCAGCTGGTTTTAAACCAAGTGGCTGTGCTGGACCAAAGTTGCTGGTCGCTGTGAGTTTCTCTCTGACTCCTCATTAAAGAAGCATAGTGTGCTGTCCACAGTTAAATAACAAGACCCGTCAAAGGCCCTGCTTCCTCTCTGTCCTCCTCTGTGGGCGCGAGAGGAGCTGGCTGTTGAGCACCTTGAGAGTTTCGCGTTGTCGAAGGGCAGGCCCTGGAAGGGCACTGTTTCCTCGGGGCTGGAAGAGCCTCTGTTGCTGGTTCTTGGAGGGAGCAAGTGGGGACCGGCCTGCATTCATGCAGGCGTCTCTGCTTTCCTGGAGTCCAGCAGGAGAGGTGTCATCTTGTCACGTTATCCTGAGAAATGTGACTGTAACTTGAACCAAAAAGAGGGATGCAGCTCCGAAGACGGAGCAGAGTTGAGCATCAGCAGGGCTTTCAGAACCGGAGCTCTGTGTGTGTTGGGGGCGGAGGGGAGGCGGGCGTGGTGGGAGGGGGACACCGCGGGCAGGGCAACCGTGGGGTTTGGGGTGCCAGGGCCTACGCCGAGTGCTTCGCTTCTGTAATCTCATGCGGTCCTCACCTCCTTTTCTCACTTGGTCACACTGGCCTGACAAGCCCCCCGCCCTGGTTCAGTCTAACGGCCTCCCCCCCCCCCCCCCCCCCCCCCCCCCCGCGCCCCCCCCCCCCCCCCCCCCCCCCCCCCCCCCCCCCCGCCCCGTACACGCACCTGCTCAGTTGGCGCCACCCGGCTCTCCTCGCTTTAGGATCTGTGACCTGTGGCTGCAGGTGCGCCGCATGCTGCTGTGGTCACACGATGGTCCTCGGCTGCGTTTGTCCCCCTCGGGGACAACTGTGTCGTAGCTTCTCGCTCGTCAGACGTCCGACATCTCCTCCGCCTTCCTGCCTCCTTCTTCCCGTTTCACGCACAGCAGTGGCGGTCACTGGAGAACTTAGGCCTGTTCCCAGCACCACGCTGGTGGCCCTGAACCCGCTCTGTCTCCCCCAGGGGTGCTTCCATCAGTTCTTTTTCCTTCCTTGTCCTGGTGCACTTACCCCTACGATACGAACATTCTGTAACTGCCTTAACTACCTACACACAGAGCCAAACCCTTGTCCTCCTAGCCCCTAACTCTGACCCTCTTTTAATAATACTAAGGATGTTGCTCCTGCCGTTTCTGTAGTATGTACGTACCAGGCATTATTCTCATCAGTTCATTAGGTACGATTTTTATCCCCATTTCTCAGATGAGAAATCGGAGGCCTGGGAAGATCGAGCATCTTGCCCGAAATCCCAGGGCTGGGATTGCAGCGCAGACACTCGGCCTCCGAGCCCTGTCCTGAGAAGAGTTGCCTACTGGTGGTCTCCATCCTCTCTGCCCCCTTCCCCTCTGGGACCTACTCGTAACACTGACTCCTCCTCATCTCTCCCCTGAAACCTACTTGTGACCAATTAGAGCACTTTCTGCACTCGCCTCCCGGGACACCCTGGTCTTCCTGGTCTTCCTCCTTTCACACGTTTTCAGTCTGTCTTGCTGGTTCCTCTTCTGTCCTCCCAGATGGAAGTCTTACATCGCCCCAGGGCTCCATCCCGGCCCCCGGCCCTGTCTGCACTCACTCCCCAGCCTCGTGGCCTTCAGCGCCTCCAGCCCCACGTTCCTGCCTCCAGCACGGCTCGCACCCCGGACCAGACTCCTGCATCCCGCTGCCTGCTCACTGGCTCCGCTAGGATCTCCAACTCGATGCGTCCTAGCTTCCCACACCCCCACACAGCCTGCCTTGCCTCTTCCCCACGTGCCTCCATGGCCCCTCTGTTCTTCCCCATCCTCAGGCCTTCGTCCGTTTCTCTTTTCACACTCCAGTTCCGGTCTGCTGGTGAATCGTGTTGCCTCTGCCTCGAAAGTGCACTTGGTATCTGACCACTTTTCACCATGTCTGCACCTTCCCTGGACCATGCCACCGCGTCTCACCTGGATAATGCCCAGGCACCTTCACCAGTCTTGCCTCAGCTCTGCCCCCCTGCAGCCAGTTGTGTAACGACAGGCCGAGCCCTCCGGTGGTCCCCATCTCCCTCTCTGGCCTCACCTCTGCATGCTCCCCTCTGCCCTCTCCAGCCCTGCCGGCCGCTGCGCTGCCTCTGGGGTGTGGGCTACCCTCGGGCCTTTGCACATGCTCTGCCCTGTCTGGAAGGTCTTTCCAAGAATCTGCTCAGGTCACTTCCTCACTTCCTAGAGTCTCTGGTCCAAAGTCACTTTCTCAGGAAGCCTTCCTTGGTGGATGACTCTCAGCGTGCCGCCTCTCTACCACCCCTCCCCTTTCTATTCTCTACCACACATGGCATCATCTGACACACGTTCTGTTCATCTGTTGGTTGCCTGTCTCCCCATGTCCTCGTAAACTACCCAAAGGCAGCCTTCTGCCTGTCTCGTTCACAGCTGTATCCCCATTCTATCCCCCGACATACAGTAGGTGCTCAAAACATATTTGAATGACAGGTACTTTTATCCCTGGTTTATAGAGAGAATAATCGGAAGTCTGAGAGTTACTTGCCCAGGGCCACAGACCCTAAAAGTGCCAGGACAAGGATGGAAACCCTGACATGAGCTTAACTGCTCCGTGTGCTCCTTCTTGTTAAGTAAGGACCATAACATGTAACGTGCACAGTTACTGTGGGGGTGAAACGGATAATGCACAGGAAGGCACTTGTAAACCCCAGTGTGCCATAGGAACGGGACTTAGCTAATTTAGCGAGAACTGTAGCTTTTCATGTCTGTGTTATTCAGCAACCTGCCCGAAGGCTCTTTTGCGTTCTTGGGTTTTTATTCAGACTAGCCGATACCGCCTCCACCAAATTACCTACTTTCTTCTCCCTTCTGCCCTTGGTGAGAGAACTGCGTGCACGTGTGTGTGTCCGCTGGCTTCTGTCTGTCGGTAGCTCTGATCCTCACCCCGCCGGCCATCAGGTGGAAAGCTCCCCCCCGAACCTCTGTGGCCCGTCAGCAGCTGGGGGGTGGGGGGCGGGGGGGCAGCTGGAGCCTGTGGGCCTGTGTCTGTCACTGTGTTCAGGTCTGTGTTCCCGGGGAAGGCGCTCAGGTTATCAGCCGGTGCTTAGCGGGTGTCGGGAGGCCCATCCTGCACAAGTCTCCTGGCAGCCTGCCCACCCCCGGCCCCCACTCTGCGGCACACGGGAGTGAAGTGATCACAGGCCCATTATGGCTGACCACCAGGGACGTAAGATGAAGCAGGCGCACTTGAGGAACCACAGAACTGCTGCCCTCAAGCCCGCAGTTTATGTTTCCCTGAACCCAGGCCAGCTTCCCCAGCCTCACGGCGCCAGGCACGAAGCAGTTTAGCCCTTCTAGTGCTTCCTGTTAGGGTAATGGCGCAGCCATCAGAAGGGGTGGTAGACGCCCCGCCACATACACTGTTCGGACGTGTTGTTCATTCCTTGGCATGCCTGCTTTCCAAGGACGAGAAAAATGCAGCCATTTTCTCCGAGAGCACCTGCAACTGCCTTTGCCGAAGGCAGGAGAGCCGGGGCACCTGAGAAAAGGTGACCGGCGTGGAAACTAGGCAGGCGGTCTCCCGTGGGGAGCCACCACCGGGGCCTGGCTTCTGTACTCACCTTGATTGTGTGCGGATGTCCAGTTCGCAGCTGCCTAACACTGTCGCCGGGCCAGGTCGTGCTGTCCTCGGCGGGCATCCCTCCAGCAGCCTGGGACATCAGGTGAAAACAGCAGTGAAGACAGGCAACATCAGAGCAGCCTGGCCCACGGGGACAATTCAGGCCCGATACGGTACATCCTTGAACCCAGGTCCGAGGCCCAGCGCGGGGTGGGCGTGCGGTGATGCTTTTCAGGAATTAGGACAAGTCTGGCTGTAGGAAACAGGCTTTATCCGCTGCCAGGTGAGACGAGCCCAGGAGGGCCTGTGTTCCCTCCCACACACACTCCCTGAGTCCTCGGCCTCCAGAGTAGATGGGCAGGAACCAAGTAGGGACTCTTGAGTCTGCATCCCATCACCTTGTGCTTCTGGGGCATGCCCGGCCACCCGGGGGCGGCTGGGTGGAGTGGGGGAGCACAGTTCTCGAGCCAGCTAGAGCTAGGTGAATCCAGCTGCACTGCTGACTTACTACCTGGAGCCTTCTCGAAGCCCCAGCTCCCTTGTCTGCAAAATGGGATTAAAGCCCACATGAGCTCTGCGTGTTTGTAGATGGCTTTAGTGTGGTAGCCTGACAGAGGGTCTTCAGGAAGTGAGAGCTGCTTGTCTTCTTTGTGGGGGCCCCTGGGAGGCGTCATGGGGTCACAGCGACAGGATGGGAGGGCTTTGGAATTAGGTCTGAGTTCAAATCCTCATTCTGTTCATTCCTTAAATACTTAACGAGTGCCTATGTATGGATTTTACACTGGGGTTGAGACTGCTGGTTCCCTAATAGTATTTGATCTTGGGCAAGTCATCATACTTTTCTGAAGCTCAGTGTCTTCGTGTAAAATGGGGGTAAAGAATACCAATCTTGCAAGACTGTGTTGAGAATGAACTGAGCGTTTAGAAGTGGCAGCTAGCTACTTTATTCTTTCCTGCTATAACTTTTCCTACCGTGCTGTAGAATTTTCTGCTATAACTCTGTGGTTAGTATGGAAGAGGAACAGTTCGTTAGACCGTTCGAGCTGTGATAGTGAATCCAGCAGGTGTTTGCTGAGCACCTGTTATGTGAGAGGCACCATGCCAAGCCAGGGGAATAATTGTACTAGCAAGACACAGTTGCCATCCCCCAGGAGCGCACAGCGCAGTGGGGACGTCGGAGCCCTAGCTGGTCACGGGCCCCTGGTCAGCACTGTAGGAGGGGCAGACACTGAGTGCTGAGACCACGCCGAGGAGGGAGCCAGGGCTTCAGTCGGGGGAGGCTGCTGCTGGTCATGCACAGGGGCTGGCCGAGGATAAGAGAGGGCGCAACGGGCTGGCGACGGTGCAGGGGGAGGGGGCCTCCTGTTGGCACGGAGGTGTGCGTGTGCAGGGCGGGAGCTCAGGTACCTGGGTGGCTGGGGCTCACGCGGGGTGTGGTACGGCTGGGGAGATCTATTAGGGCTGGCTGTAAATTTGCGGAGCCCTCACCGTTGGGGGTTGAGGCTGAGATGCAGAAAGCTGCTCCGGCTGTGCTGCTCCTTATTGCACGGGGCGGGCACAGCACTGTCCAGGGGCAGGGTAATGTGAGCCATTCATAGAATTACACCTTTTCTAGTAGCCGCACTGAAGCAGTAAACGGAAAACAGGTGAAATTAATAGTATTGTCATTTCAACATGAATGAGAATTCATTATGAACTATTATATTTTGATATATTATCAAAATCTTGTTTCAACATGAATCAGCATAAAAATTTAAGTGACACATTTTACGTTATTTCTTTTCATACTAAGTCTTCAAAGTCTGGTGTGTATTTTACACCCCAGGACAGCCCTGTTTGGACCACAACCACATTTCTAATACTGGAGCCACGTGGGGCTGGTGGCGACTGCCTGCTACCTTGAGCAGGGAAGGGTTAGGAGTTCTGGAATATGAGACTTGGCAGTGATCTGTGTAATCCTGAATCTTCCCTCAACCCGAACCAACCTTCTCCCATCAGACCCTTGAACCCACCTGCCCACCACCAGATTGGTGACTGGTAGCTTTCAGCAGGCAAGAGAGAAAAAACTGGGGGATTCCATCATCCACAGGTTATACGGCTCAGAAACAAAAACAACATGCAGAATTCCCTGGTGGTTCCTCCCTTTATGTGCATCTCCACGGGACGGACCTCCCTGGAGAGCAGGTTACTCTTTGCCGTTCACTGAGCATCCGGTACGGCCTGTTAATGTACGAGATCCTGCAGATAATACGTCCTTCCTAATTTTTTCAACACCTCTACAAAGCAGGTTTTCTTACCCCATTTTACAGAGGAGGAAAGTCAGGGCATGAGAGATTAAGTAACTTGCCCAAGGCTGTGTGACTGGACATGGCCGAGCTGAGGGTCAGACCTGGTTTCCCACCGTCATTCCTACCTCTGCTGCTGGCTGTTTCTCCGTTAGGGTTCAGCACTCTATGTACATTATGAGCTCTAACCTGGAAAAAATACCCATTAAAAACTCAATAAGCGTGTATCTACACAAGCATGTGTGTGTATACATATATATATAAAACGCTGGAAGGCTATCATCAGAGAAAATCGTGAACTTAAAACGATTCTGTACGAAAGGCTGTGTCCCCACCCCTTGCTGTCTGCCTCCCTGCCGCCTGCCCGCGCACGCTGGGGACCAGTGGGAATGTTGCAGTGCTGACCAGTTGCCGTGGGCTGGCATTGGTGGGGGAGGGGGCAGAGCAGGCGGAGTTTCATTAGAATTGGGTGGGACTCAAGCGTTTGTGAAGTCTTCCGTTTCCCGGGGTCGGGGGGCTGGAGGCAGGGGGACCAGGTGGCAGTTACAGTTGTAAGGCTAGAACTGTGTTAGTGGTTTCTCCTTCGTGCCCGCGCGGCTTGCTGGGAAGAAGTCAGACCGCACAGTGTGAGCTCCGTCTTCGGTTTCCTCTCTGTGAGGGGCTGGTAAGCAACGATGTGGCCCCAAAGTGGGGAGTGGGTAAGGGAGATGGGGGGTGAGGAGGCACAGTGGGCGGCGACTGTTCAGGCTTCGGAGTCAGACAGATGCGGTTGACCTTGGGCTCGGCTACTCCCTGATTTTGTGACAGAGGCAGGGCTTTGGACTCCTCGTGGCTGAAACTGGAGCAGTTATTGTAGCCAGGGCTCCTTTCCCTGGAAGCTAGCTCAGGGTAGAAGAGGTACCAACCACCAGAAGACAGAAACATGTCAGTGTCCTGGACGGACCAGAGCCTTGTAGCGCCGGCTGTATAGGGATTCCCCCAGAAGGACGGGGGAGCGGTTCCCTCTGCCCGTCTGCTCTCCCCCACCCGGCTTTCCCTGGTGTCTTCCGCACGTGGCGTCAGGTGGCTCCCCACGTGGCTACATCTGTGTGATTGTCCAACTTCAGTGTCCCTTAATGTTTCTTAGCATAGATTTCTGAAATAGAGGCCTGTGGACCCAGCTCAATTTTTTGAGGCAAGCCACACATTTCAGAGGTTCTGGCCAAGCCTGGATGAGCCAGCCGTGGCCCCGCAGGCCACCTCGCCTGGTCCGGTGAGCGGAGGCCAGAGCGTGTGTGGCAAGGTGGTCCTGATGGTCCAGAAGGAGGCAAGGCCTGGATATGAAGCATGTACCCCAGAAGGGCTGATGTGTCCCTGCTGAGTTTGCTTTTCTATCCTCCAGGATGGTCATTTCATGCCTGCTCTTTCCTCCAGCCTACCTCCCAACTCCTCAGACTTCTCCCGTTTCACGCAGAAAGTCCAAGCCTCTCATTCCTACCACACAGTACGGACCTGTCTCCTCCTGTCCCGCCTTCTTCTCCTGCCGCCCGTTGGATTCGAGGTTGTGCCTTTGTGTCTCTCCAGGGCAAAGCGGCCCTTCTGGGCCCTCCGCCTGCTCCCCCAGATGTCCCCACGTTTTCAGCGTCAGTTCCTGTCCCGGCTGCGCACGGGCTTCCCGCGCGACCTCAGACCATGGCCGGGCCAGTGCTAGTCAGGGTGCCGGCCTGGAGCCGTGTATCACGAGTCCTCCGGGGATTCGGGAGCTTGCGCCAGGATGCCGGGCAGCTGTGCACGACGCCTCAGTCCCGCTGACTGTTCTTCATGGCAGAACATTGTCGGCGAGGGAAGCGGAGTGTTCACTTGCCTTCTAGCGCAGGCTTCTCTCAGAGAAGCAAGAGTTTGTGGACGACGCTGTAGTCGCCCTAGTCGGAACCCTCCCCTCTCGCTCCACCGAGGTCCCTCATGTCCGACCTTCACGTTGCCAACACCAGCAGAGGCTCTCAGGAGTGTTGGGAAGCAGTGCCCTTCTTGACTCTCGTGGTCACCAGGACTTTCTGTTCTGCTTCTCCCCTTCACTTGCCTCTTCTCCGCAAGCTTCTTCACTTGCTCGTCCCCTGCCCACCCTCCGACCGTCCGGTGCTGCGGGGGCCCAGCCGAGCCCGTTTCTCCGTCTGCCTTGCCTTCCGTGAGCTCACCTTGTCCAAGAGGTGATGACTTCCGAATATAGATCTGCAGCCCCAACCGAGCTCCTGACTCGTTGCTCCAGCCGCCTCCTTGATATTTCCATGGCGATGTCCAATAGGCATCCTCGCCCATGGATCGGTGTGAGCCGAGCACTTACTGTTCTTTCTCAAGTCTGCCCCTTCTCCCTCAGCTCATGAGGCAGGGTCACCACCCAGCCAGCTGCTCAAGCTCCCAACTTTAGGTTCGCCTCCTGTGATTTCTGTCAGCTGTGCCCCCAAAGTATGGCCCGACTGTACCCTCCTCCGGGTCACCACTCCCTCTCCCAGACGGAACCATCCCCCTCGCACCCCGGCCTGCTCCAGGAGCCTCCTTTTTCATTCCCCCATGCCCTGCTGTCCACGGGCCAGCTCGAGGGAGCTTTTGAAAGCCTGTGCCTCCCTGTGTGAAGGCCTTCAGGACCTCGTGCTGCTCTTGGAATAAAAACGTGGCTCCTTACTGTGGCCTGTGAGCCCCCGGATGACCTGGCCTCTGCCCTCTCCAGGTCCATCCCACACTCTCCTCCTGGTTCCTTCCACTCCTGCTGTTCTATCCCACTTTTGTCCCCCCTGGCCCCCTTCCTTCTCCTCCGGTGTCATCTCAGAGATGCTGTCCCTGATTCTTGGGCCCCGGGGAGAGCGTGGGGCTGTGGCTTGAGGCCCACGGCATAGGTGAGTGAAAGCAGGGAGGCTGCCCACTGTAGCCTAGTGGAGGGCCCAGAAGTCAGGCCTGCGTGTGCGTCCTTCACGTCCTGACCAGACCTGTACTGTCCCCAGCAACTTGAGGCTTTTTTCCTAAGCCTCCAGGAACTTCTGAATGCATCTCGCAGACGTCAAGAGCTGGTCACCACGGAGGCTGCTGCCCCTGAGAGCTAAGGTGGGGGTGCAGACAGCCGCTGAAGGAGCAGGCCCAAAGTCAGGGCCCGCGCTGTGAGCCAGAGCTTCCGGGGCCCTCGCCACCCCGTGCTCCGGGGCTACCTGCCCGTGCCCGGCCCCGTGAGGGGTCCTGCGAGCAGCAACAGCGGCCCCTCCATTTTTCATAGACCGACAGGCCATTAACTCCATGGGTAAGAGCTGCAGATCAGAGGGCGGCTAATGCTTGTGTCTTTTTAAACAGTTTTGTGAGGCCGTGTCGGGGACGGAGGGAGTGTGGTTGCAGAGCCGGCAGGGGATGCTGCCCCTGCTGATGCTGTTTACGGACTGCGTGACCCGTGGCAGCACAGTTCTTCTCCTGCTCCTTGGTCTCCTCACCTCTCAAACGGGGATATTAAGCCTGTTCCATCCAACAGCTAAGAGGCACTGAGTGCCTTCTCCAGGTTCTCGTCTCGTCCTCAGCACGTCCGCTGAGGGGCACGCCGTCGTGCTTAGCCCCTCCCAGGGGGTAGCCGGGGCGTAGAGAAGCTCAGGGAGGCCGCCCGGGGTGGGGGGCAGGTGAGCTGTGGGGAGAGGAAGCCGGCTCCGCCTGGCTCGCGGCCTGTCCTGCGCCCCCGTGGGCGGCCAGAGCACCGTGGACGTGGGCCCTTTCCAGTGCTCACGGTCGGCCTCTGCGACAGAAGCTGCTCAGATTGTTCAGCTGATGACAGTGGGGCCCGGTGAGGCGAAGTGACCTGCCCGCAGCCGTTCAGCCGGTCAGTGGGATGTCCTGGGTTTGACCCCAGGTCCGTCTGAGTGTTCTGGGAAAGACTCGGAAAGGAGAACTGGTAAAGCAGGGATTCCTACACTTGTCAGGTGGCAAGAGAGTACTAGTGAGTATTTTTAAAAGCCTAATGGAAATTGTACACTTGCCAAAATAGGGCTGCCCTGAACTTTAATATTTGCCTTTGGCTGGCCTTATGCCATCCCAGTGCACGAAAATTGGTCATCTTGCACCATAAGAAACTCTACCCGATGTGGCTAATACAGACAAAAATCCCGGGTCCACATGTGATGAGAGGACTGGTAGGAGATGAACATCCCTCTGCCAACAGTTAGGTCTCATACAAGACCTCTTCTGTCTCAGAAGCCCTTTCCAGATTCTGCCATTTAACATGGTCACTTAGGTGTAAATGCCATCTTCCTCATCAGCGTGGTGACAGGCCACCCACTGCCTTGGGACAAAACTGCACACACAAGATCGTGTTACAAAAGTCCCTTTGTTTGAAGAGTACTGCCCCCCTGCCTCCGAGAGCATCTAACTCCACGCTAGTCCCGGGATACTGTGATGGACAGATGTCTTCTTTGTCCAGTACCCAGCCGCCACCTCTTGGCCGTGTTTAGAAAACACTCCACCTACTGTAGAGACTCAGAGGCTGGGCTGGGGGCATCCCGAGTCTGATGCACACGGGAGCTGGTGGCGCAGAGAAGCCAGGCGTTCGGCAGTTCATCCCGGATAGTGACCGCGGCGGCACCAGGGACAGCGGTGGTGGCCTCAGCACCTCGTGCTCCAGTGGCAGGGTCCAGGTGGTGACATGGTGTGAGTTGGCCTCTGGTTATGGCCGCGCCGGCTCCCTCGTCCTGCTCATTTCCTGAGCCTGGTCCTCTGGCCGTTCTGGGGACCCTGAGAGGCGCCAGACGCCTTCTCAATCTCATTGTCAGCCAAAGAGCTAAGAATCCGACTTGTCTGGAGCTGTTGCTCCAGACGAGGTTTTGTAACAGGTTTGTAATTCATTCCCAGGCCCCTGACAGCACGGCTTCACCACCTGAGCACCTCCTCAGGGCACAGAATGTACCAGAATCCTAGTTTGAGTGGGCGGCCGGACCGCAGGCTCAGCCAGTCTCTGTTGTCTGTCTGACCCAGATCTCCACTCTGCTGCAACCCACGGGGCACCCCCGGACCATGGGCACTGTGAGGGTGGGACGGAGTGCTCCACCTCGTCCCCAGCTCCTCGAGCAGTGCCCGGCACACGGGAGGTGCTCAGGAAGGTGTGACGGATGGGTGAACCAGTGCCGAGACGGAGAAGCCCGTGCCTCCGGGCTCTCTCTAGCCGCAGGGAGGCTGAGCTGGCCTGTGATCAGGCCCAGGGCTTGGGCAAGATGGAGTCACGTGCCTGGAGTCCGCAGGTGGCCTGCAGCTGGCCACTGAAGCCTGGCTGGGGAGGCTGCGGCACTCAGAACAGTGAGGGGAGCAGGTGCCCCTCTCCTCTGAGTGGAGACCACGTGCTTTCCAGGCCTTCCATGTCACATGTGCACAGAGACCCTAAGTGAGCAGGCTGGAGACCCACTCCCCATTCGCCGAGGGCCCTGGAGCCCCAGGGTACATCCCACTCACCCCCACACCCGCTAGATAGAGGGGCTGACATCTGTCGCATGGGCCCTACTGTTCCTCCCCCCCCTCCCCGTCTTCTGAGCTATAGGTTAGCAGTTGCCTTTCACTTTATAGTTTCTTTTCCCTTTCCCCCCGTTCATTTTTAATCATCGTTCTCTCCCCAGGAGGTTCGGCACCTTGACCAGAGGAGCGTGGCCCTTCCTTCCAAACCCCCTCCAGACGTACCCTCCCAGCATTACTCGGGGAAGATGCGGCAGCTCAAAGGCAAGCCCAAGAAGGAGACGTCCAAGGACAAGAAGGAGCGCAAGCAGGCCATGCAGGAGGCCCGGCAGCAGATCACCACGGTGGTGCTGCCCACGCTGGCCGTGGTCGTGCTCCTGATCGTGGTGTACGTGTACGTGGCCACGCGCCCCGCCGTCACCGAGTGAGCGCAGGGGGCAGACTCCCCCAGCAGGGAGCCGAAGCCCGGGAGGGGGAAAGCGAAAGAAAAATGGCTTTCGTATTCAGAGATTTTTCCTGATGCTGAGCTCTAAGCTGGAGCACCCTGTCTTCTCTGGTCTTTGACTTGATTAAAGTTTCTCCAATTTCCCTGGGAGGGAATAGGGAACGTTTTATCAGTGAATGTGCCATACACTTTATGGTCCACTTCATGTGCCTTTCAGACTTCAAAGCAGTGTGTGTGTGTGTTTCTTTTTCACTCCTGAAATCGATAATGTAGCTCCACCTGGTGAGAGGAGGAATCTTCTGGGTCATGAATCAGTTGGAATCAGTGCTCACCCCATCCCCATTGTTTAGAACATGACTCTTTGCCTACATGTGGTTCACGATTTCCAAAGGGACTGTATTTCTTCTCTGTGCTTAATGTGATTTGAAATATGTTGACTCAAAAGTGAAATATTTATTTTTTGAATAAAGGAGATAATAGCCTTAAACTGGGTGTTTATCTTGCTTTGCCAGGAGGTGGCCTTGCTCTGAGGGAAGCGCAAGGAGGTGCTGGGCACCCTCTCCGGGAGGCCGTGTCCCTCTTTTCTCCCTGCACCCCCCCCCCCCCACCAACCTTCTCTACCTCCTCTCCGCTCCCTGCTTGAATCACTTCCAGGGTAGCTTCTGCTTTTTGTCTGGATCGGTTGAAGATTGAGAGACTCTTGAGAGGGGGAAGACAGGGTGCACTAATTGGTCTGTTTGAGCGAAGGAAGAGTTCTAATTGGAATATGACTATAAGTGCTTTTTACACCAGTTAGAAACAGCAACGGGGAAGTGGTCCTGGAGGGAAAGGTCAGGCTCGGTTCTGTTCCCGCTGAAAGGATGCAAATTGTTTGCAGTCCAGTTGAGTTTTTGATGCAAATTGGCCCTGCCAGAAAGGTTCTGCATTGTATTCTGAGGGCATTGTGAGCCCGGCCCTGGTTCCCGAGGGAGTGACCCCTTTTTGGAAGTCAGATTCATGATGACTATTGTCAGGGTGTTGGTCCGCCCATCATTGCTGATTACAGAGAGGTTTGTGGGGAGAGAAGTGCTTTTCTAATCACGGTGGCTACATGACTTGCTCACTGATGGCTCAGGCGGTTACTGGGGCCATGGGGCCTCTTGGAGCGAGTTCCTCAGGAAGACGAAGCAGCTGTTGGAAGGAAGGACCCCAACTGATGCCCTGCATTCCTGGGCCTCAGCGGGGCTGACAGAGCTCCGTGGGCCCCTCTGTGAGAGCTGGTCTCAGAGGGAGATGCTGCGTGGCCTTGGGCCCACTCAGGTGCCCGTGGCCCTGGGGAAGAGATTTACTAAGATATTTATCAAACGCAGAGGCTGCTAGCCTATAATGTTTCTTAAGTTTCTATTTTTCTCTCCCTTGTTCGGTTCTCTTCCGAGCCCCAGTGTTTGTGGTCTGGGAAAGGCTGAAGGCCATGGCCTCAGGGACCTGCTCATTCAGGTGCAGGGCAAAGAGGAGGCATTCGTGTTTTTCACAGCGGCCGCAGGGCCACTGAGATGCGGAGCTATGCCCCCTTCTGTCCCAAGAGTGGCTGTTGAGGCTGGTGCAAGGAATGCCCATCCACTCCGCTAGAAAGAGCCCGGGCCATGTGTCGCGTGATCGCCTGGTCTGTGTTTAGTTCCCAGCCTACGCTCAGAACAGTGGAAGCCCACCGAGTCTCGGTTTCCCTGTCCGTAAATAACTGGTCAAGTCACTTCTCGGGAAGTGGGCCATCTAGTAGAAAACGGGGCTGATCGAGCAAACCTGGGTCTTTATGCAGGTTTTGCTGCCGGAACCCCTCTTGAGTCCACTTCCTCACATGAAAGTGGAGGTTATCTTGCCTCATAGGGTTGATGGGAGGAATCAATTGCAACAGTAAATTTGTAAAGCCAGGTCCGGCTCCTGGGACATAGTGGCTACTCTATGAATAGTAATGGTAGCTCAGCATTTTACACATATTAACTCACATATTTCTCATACAGCCCTAGGAGGTAGGTACTGTTAGTACGCAGTTGTACAGATGAGTAAACTGAGGCAGGCCAAGAAACTTGTCAGTATCTGATAACAAGTAAGTGGAGAAGCCCAGGTTTGTTTGTTTTTATTTTTATACTTTTGTTATGGGCCATTTCAAGCATATATAAAAATAGAATAATACGACATACCTCATGGAGCTATTGACCAGTTTCTGCAAGCCAGCACACGGCCACTCTTGTTCATCCATCTCTGCTGCCCCCACCCCCAGCCATCCTCTCGTGCACACACACATTGGGTCGTTTTGCAGCAAGACAGCACGTGAGATTAAGGTTCAGACAGTCTGGCTCCAGCATCCATGCTCTTCATCATTAAGATCTATTATCTCTTAATAAATACTGATTTCCTTCTCACCACTCTCGCCGTCTAAAGAAGCCTTTCCTGCCCAGGTATGTGTGACCAGTCCTTACTGGACAGTGGTCATGAACTGCCTCGGACACCATCTTAGGCCGTGAGTTCGGCTTTGTCCACTTGGTATCTAATAGCCCGCTCAGTCTCTCACGTGTTGCTCGCTGGGCCAGGACCCTCAACCCCGTAGCAATCCAGGAGAAATATCTGTTTTGTGGGTTCCTTATTACAACATCTTGGCATTCTTGCCTAGGACATTTGGGGTATGGTGTGAGAAGAGCATGTGCTCTGGGAACTCATAACTCAGCCACTTTCTAGTCAGATAACCTCAGTCAGGTCCCATAACCTGAGCTGCAGTTAACCCACATAGATCAAGTAAGGTTCATTTTACTATGTGGAGGCTGTTGGGAGGATAAATAGGAAAAAGGCATGACATCGCTCCTGAAACGTTGTAGATGCTCAGTAAGTGGCCATTCCTTTCCTTCTTGTCAAACTTCACAGAATGTACATCAAGGCCTGCCTCCCAAGGCTCTCCTTGCCGGGCCGACACAACACCATCCACTGTGTAACAGATCCTTTAGGTGCTCCTGGCTCTTATTTTCACTCACTGTTTTCCTCTTTGTTGTCTGTCAGGGGGCCTAGTGAATTTGATCTGGATTTTCAAGAGAAGGCAATTACCAGACAGGCTTGGTGAAAGCAGGCTGAAAATGGACTTTTAAAAAAGTTAACACAACTTTGATGTGAACCACCTCCTGGCCAGGAGGAGATGCCAATTTACTGCGGGTAGAATTTAACAATTCCCAGGGTAAATAGTACTCCCATGTGGGTGCCCCGGTAATGATTTGAGACACCAGCTTTCACATTATTCCAAGTTATTCAGCAGCTTCAAGGCAAAACTGAATGATTTATTAGGAGTTTCATAGAAAGTCATGCTGGGGTTTGAAGAGCAAATTCCCAAAGAGGAATTGGGTTAGAAACAGGAATAGAAACCATTGTCATTGGTTTAAAAGGTGTCACTTGATGTGTTTTAAAAAATCATGATGCGAAGATGTATTTGTGTTTCTCCTGGTTCTGAAGCTACCAGCTTTCGTTCCTTGCCTGACAGTTCAAACAGAGCGGCCCACACCTTTCCTCCATGCCTCCTTCATGAGGAAATAGGATGTGTGCTATCAGACTCACCTGTACTTTGGAGATGGGGACACCTGCCTCAGGGTTGTTAGGAAGATGGAAGGGATGGTCGTCCTTCCCTTTCCCCCCCAAAGGATCTCACATCATTATTTACCTGTTGGAGGTAGAAAAAGAAGGAAATCTCTTGGAACTGTGGCTCTTAGATTTCTTTTTGGAAGTCTACCATCATATTATATGTGCGTGTATGTATTTGTGTGTGTGTGTATTCCTTTATAGCCCTGTATAGAAAATGTCCCATGTGGTCTGTCCTCCTAAAGATGTCTGCCTTACTTTTTTTTTTTTTCCAATGAGATTTATTTTTTTTATTATGTTAATCACCATACATTACATCATTAGTTTTTGATGTAGTGTTCCATGATTCATTGTTTGCGTGTAACACCCAGTGCTCCACGCAATACGTGCCCTCCTTAATACCCATTACTGGGCTAACCCATCCCCCACCCTCCTCCCCTCTAAAACCCTCATTTTGTTTCTCAGAGTCCATAGTCTCTCATGCTTCGTCTCCCCCCTCCAATTTCCCCCCCTTCATTTTCCCCTTCTTTCTCCTAATGTCTTCCTTGCTATTCCTTATGTTCCACAAATAAGTGAAACCATATGATAATTGACTTTCTCTGCTTGACTTATTTCACTTAGCATAATCTCCTCCAGTCCCATCCATGTTGATGCAAAAGTTGGGTATTCATCCTTTCTGATGGCTGAGTAATATTCCATTGTACATATGGACCACATCTTCTTTATCCATTCGTCTATTGAAGTGTCTGCCTTACCTTGAATGTAATTTTTCACCCTAGGAGCCATCTCTAATTCTGTGTTCTCTACAGTATTTGCCACAGACTTGGTTAAGCATCAATAAATGAGGTACAGAATCTTAAGATCAAGGAAATATATGAGTAGTTTCCTCATGACTCTTTCAGGATATCTGTACTCAAATTGGGTGAGGGTTTACACGTCCTCTGGATTCTTGTCCCACTTTCCCTCAGGCTTCCAAGATCAAGGAAGAGCACTTATGTCTGTAGGATTCGCCTCACCCGCTCTATCAGGCCTAATTTTTCTTATGGGGCTTTGAGCAGTTTAGTAGCCAGTCTGTCCTCTTCTATTCTGAGTATTTTCTCATTAGTCTACAAGGAAAATGTCTCCGACTTCAGTGTATTTCAATTGGGTCATCTGTATTATCTCCCTGCCTGCCAGTCCTCTGGAAAGGAGCCAGTCTTTTCAAAAAGCTTTTAATCCCTTAAGCTGTTGAGTAATAATTTAAGGAAAGTAGACCAGAGTGAGCATTGGGATGCTCAGTACTGCCATGGGTAAGGATCTCTCTCCTTCCCTTGTTGTTGACTTCCTCATTATTATATGCAGGCTGTCTATCTTTGAACCTTCCTAGGAAGGACACCTGTCTCCACCTGTGAATATTCCTTTTCCAATTGAAACAAAGCACAGCTGTCCACACGCTGATCACCTCCATTCTTTGAGAAAGCATATTAAGCCTTTTGGGATTAGGCCTAACTCACAAAGCACCAACTCATGTGGACTGGAGTAAATGCATAAAGCCCATCGTGGACTCCTTTTGCAAGGCCCTCCACCTTGAAATACCCCTGCCTCTAGCTGCATTACTGGCTCAGTTGAAGTTCTTCCCATCCATTCATCTACCCAGATTTTCTAGAAACATTGAAATTCCCTGCCTCACTCAGTCCTCTCAGACTGGCCATAGCAGCAATTTTAACATTAGCAAAACGATTATAAAATGAGCGTGCCATAAGGGGCAAAGGCTGACATATACTAGGAACGTAATAATAAATGATATGATCATGGATATGTATGTTGCCAACAACATAGCTTCAAAATAGATAAAGCAAGTGACAATGGACACACTAGAAATAGATCAACAGTTTTAGTTGCAGATTTTAAGATACACCTTTCAGAAATGGATGAACCAGCTGAAAAGAGCAAAGATAGAAGCTTTGAATGATAAAATTAATCATCTTGATCTAGTAGATAAACACAGATCTTTTCACTCAACAGAGAATGAATATTTTTTAAGAGCACACATGGAACATTAATAAAAATTGGCTTAAAATTTTTCAAATTTGATGAAAAATATAAACCCACAGATTCAAGAAGTTCAACAACTCCAAGCAAGATAAACACACAAAAAATCACACCTAGGCACCTCAAGGTCAGATGCTGAGAACCAAAAATGAATTGTTACAGAGGTAGAAATCAGGCCTCAGATGTCTCCTCTCTTGCGTTTAGCACTAGAAGATTGATGCTGACAAAATTCTCAGGAGGAAAAAGCGCTACCCAAGACTACTTTTGTGTTTTCCTTTGTATATTCATTTAGCAAATATTTATAGTACAACTAGGCGACAGGTACTGTTCTGGGCATTGAAATACACCAATGAACGAAACAGACACATATTCCTGACCAGTCTCCATTCCAGTAAGAGAATGTATCAAACTACCACTTCTGCGTGTATGTAATGCACACAAACATGGGAAAATTAAGGAATATATCTCTCATGACCATTTTGTGAAGAAGCTATAAGAGGATAAAGTCCAAACAATCAGGAGATAAATGGAAGAACTACAGCAGAAGAATTTGCTGTAAGACGAAGAAGGATTAAGTGTGGAAGTTATGGATACAAAAACACTATAACAGAAGTTGGAGGTAGGAGAAGAAGGTAAGAAGTGGCATAAGTATTCTGAATTCCTGCTCTCATTAGGAGTAAAAATTATTTCAAGTTTATAATTTAAAGTATAAGGGTAAGTACTGAAAGAATAAGTAGAAATAATATAATTAGCTAATTTAGTGGAAGGGGGAGTATGAAGAAGTAAAAGCATACTATTATTTTGTCATATTTATTTATTTATTAATTATTTATTTATTTATGTTTGAGAGAGAAAAGCATGAGCAGGCAAGGGGCAGAGGGAGAGAGAGAGAGAGAGAATCTTAAGCAGGCTCCACACACGGCATGGAGCCCAACGCAGGGCTCAATCTCATGACCCTGAGATCATGACCTAGCCAAAATCAATTGTCTGATGCTTAACCAACTGAGCCATCCAGGTGCCCTGTCATCATTTTTATATGGCATCATTAGATAGACACTAATGAAAAGGAGATTAATAAATAAAGGTAACCACTTAAAGGTAAGACAAAATAAAAACCTTTAAAATGATCGAACACATACATGAGCAAAGGAAGTAAGTCACATACTGGAAATTATTTTAAAGCATCGATGGAAATAAAAAGTGTAAAATATGATGACAGAAACAAAATCAAAGAGCTGTCTCTGTAAATATAAGTGGCCTGGATATACTTAGAGAAAAAGTCTCAAATAGGATTATAAGGAAAACCCAAATATTCATCATATAAAAAAGATATACTTTAAAGTGATTTGAGACCACTGAAACTAGAAGGATGGGCAAAAAGTAGATCAGTGATACATGCAGAAAATGACAATATGGTTAACAGTGCTGGGAGGAGAATTTATAGCCTTAAATATTTGTATTAAGAAACAGGAGAACATGAAATTGTCTGGGAAACTAGAAGAAAGCAGTATTCACAACCTCACTGTTAAAGTTGAATGGGAGCAAAAAGCATAGAAGAGATAAAGAATGATAGAGTATATAATTCAAGATGGAGATCTAAAAATTATGAATATGTACAAGTTTTTCTTTTTTATAACAATTTCCATATATATGTATATATATATTGTTTTAAAATTGCAGTTAGCCATACAGTGTAATATTAGTTTCAGATGTACAATTCAGTGATTCATCCTTTCCATACACCACCCAGTGCTCATCACAATAAGTACTCTCCTTAATACCCATCCCCCATCTAGCCCCTCCCCCACCCACCTCCCTCCATCCATCAACCCTCAGTCTGTTCTCTATCATTAACAGTCTCATGGTTTGCCTCCCTCTCTTTTTTTCCCTTCCTCTATGTTCATCTCTTTTGTTTCTTAAACCCCACATATGAGTGAAATCAATGGTTTTTGTCTTTCTCTGACTTATTTCACTTAGCATAATACACTCTAGCTCTATCCATGTTGTTGCAAATGGCAGATTTTATTCTTTTGGATGGCTCCGTAATATTCCATTGTACATAAATACCACACCTTCTCTATCCATTTATCAGCTCATGGACATTTGGGCTCTTTCCATAGTCTGGCTATTGTTGATAATGCTGTTATAAATATCGGGGTGCATATACCCCTTTGAATCAGTATCTTTGTATCCTTTGGGTAAATACCTAGTAGTGCAATTACTGGGTGGTAGGGTAGTTTTATTTTTAACTTTTTGAGGAACCGCCATACTGTCTTCCACAGTGGCTGCACCAGGTAAAATGATCAAGTTTTTCTTAACAGAAATTATGAGAAGTACAAGGGGTGACAGACAGAAACATACTAGTAAGTGGAGACTTTTGTTCACCATTTTCAGCCCATGACAGAGCAAGTGAATAAAAGATAAAGTTTAGAAGACCCACACATAATAAAATAACTCTGACTCTTATATATCAAATTCTTGGCTTTTTTTTTTAAGTTTCAGAAACATTTATAAAAATTGTGTTACTTATTTAATGTTTATCTACTTCCTCTAAATCATGAGCTTAATGAAATGGGAAAGGAACTTGTCTTGTTAACCCTATTTTCTCAGGAGCTAACAGAGGTGACCAGTAAATATTTTCAAATAAGTGAGAGAACACTTGGTTCACAAAAGAAAAATACAAATGGCCAGCAAGTCCAAAGGGGGAAAAAGCGCAACTTTATAAACAAAGGTATTTCTGTTTAAATAATATTAGAATACCATCTTACCTGTCAAAATGGCAAAACTTAACATGCTCTAAATCCTTGCTTTCTACATAAATGCAAACCTCGATAATGTGTCAACCCTGCAAAATGTCAAGCAGAATAGATAACACAAGTAGTTCTTTGCAGTTCCTAATGCCCTCATGCAAACATCCTAGGTGAGCCGTGACCTTGAGGAAATGTCCTTGTGTTATGTCATATCCTAACTTTTCCCTCATTTCAGTGGGTGGCAGAGCCTGAGGCAGGCTGCATATCATCCTGATAGGCCCCCAACAGAGGCTGAGCCACTCCCGAACAGCCCCCGGGAGCCCTGTGCTTAGCTGTTCTTGCCCCTCACCGTCAGTCTGCCTCACTCTGAAGCTCTCCCCCGGCAGAGCATCTCCCCAGGCTGGCATTTAGCTTATGGCTGACATGTAAATTTGCTACCTGGAACTCAGAGGATATTTCCATAAAGCTATAAATGTACATTTCTAGAAAGGTCTATAGAGATAACTGGTTCAATCTCCTATCTCTTCCTGCAGCACCCTCATAGATTCTGATTAAGTATCTAAGATTAGGACTCCAGCCTGCAGTTGGAGAAGATGGGCCCCAAATATTGGTATTAATAAAACAAAACAAAAAGCAGGAGAAAAAAGGATTTTGAAGAAAATTCCACATCCAAATAAGGATATCTTACTGTACTTCCTCCTTCAAGTTCCGCTTAGGATTTGACCCCCTGCCTTCTAGTCTAACCACGTGCAGTAATGATAAGAACTAATCTCAGCTACGTCCAGCGTGATGATTTGAGTCCATGTGCCCGAAATACCATGGGTTGGGGCATATGCCCACATCCCAGTTCTTCACTGGGTAAGAATGATGACAAACCCAGATGTCATGCTAAACCCTTACAACCACATGAGTCCCTGATGCGTTGGCTCAGACTATGATTATTTGAATAAAGACCTCTGGTTAATGATGGTGAGCTAAGCACCTGCTCCCTCCTGATGGTAAAACAATGAAGGAAAACGGAATTCCCGGGATGAAGAGAAAGTGAACAGAGTTAAGAAGAACTACACCTGGTAAGACGGAAAGCAAATGGATGCGTGGTAACTGGCTTAGCAGACCTGAGCTCATGATGCTGATAGGAAAGCACGAACAGAGGCTTTTGAAGACCAGATCCAGAGGAGGTTACAGACCCACTGTTTGTATCCCTTTCAAGTTAGGAGTGGCAATGGACGCCTCCCTCCAGAAAACCACTACAGTAGTTACAAGAACTAATGACTGAAAACACATTTTTTAAGACCTCTGGTTGTGCTTAGATCTCTAAAGTTTTAGCATCTAAAACACCACTAAATGAACATGTATAGGGTTTCTTGGTGTTTGCATTAAACTCAATTAACTACTACAGCCTGTGGGTCAAATCCAGCCTGCCATCTGTTTTTGAACAGATGGAGAGCTAAGAATAGCTACTTTTTTTTTAATTAAACTTTCTATTGTGAGATAATTGTAGATTCAAATGCAGTTGTAAGAAGTAATACAGAGAGAGCCTGTGAACACTTTACCTAGTTCCCCCCAGCACTACCTTTTCCAAACCTGGAGCGCGGTATCCTAGGACAACCAGCATACCGACGTTAGCACAGTCACGATCCAGGTCAGCAGGATGCCCTCGGGCTCCGTTTATAGCCACACCTGCTGCCCTTCTGGCCCTGCTCCCTCCTCGTCCCAGGGCAACCGCTAATCTGGTTTTGTCATTTTGTCATTTCAAGAAAGTTTTGCTATATAACAAAATATAACCATTTGGGATTGGCTATTTTTTTGCTCAGCATAATTCCCTGGAGAGTCCTCTAGGTTTTGTATGAATCAGTTGGTTTTTTTATTGCTGACTGCTATTCCATGGTTTGGATTACCCCGTTTTTTTAGAATTGTTTTTATTTTTTATAATAAAAAAAAGAATTGTTTTTAATAGCATTTAGTTACATTGTTTATAGTGACATAGGTTTATAGAAGATGTTTAAGATTGGTTGGTAACTTAGTCTTATCGGATTTTCTTTTAAAATTGAGGCTAGGAGAACTAGTTATGAGTTAAAGAATATTTCAGGGGGCTCCTGGGTGGCTCAGTCAGGTAAACATCTGCCTTCTGCTCAGGTCATGATCCTGAGGTCCTGGGATCAAGCCCCACATTGGGCCCCCTGCTCAACGGGGAGCCTGCTTCTCCCTCTCCCTCTGCTGCTCCCCCTGCTCATGCTCTCTCTCAAATAAATGAATAAAACCTTTAAAAAAAAAGAATATTTCAGGATACCATGTTGGCTATAAACTCAAAAGCTACACCGATATCAATTCTATAAACAGCAAATATGAATGTAACTTATTTAAGCCCATTAGTTCACATTTCAAAAAAGCACCCTCATTTCTTATTGTTTTTAAAGATTTTATTTATTTATTTGACAGAGAGAGACTAAGCGAGAGAGGGAACACAAGCAGGGGGAGCAGCAGAGGGAGAGGGAGAAGCAGGCTTCCCGCTGAGCAGGGAGCCTGATGCGGGGCTCGATTCCAGGACCCTGAGATCATGACCTGAGCCAAAGGCAGACGCTTAATGACTGAGCCGCCCAGGCGCCCCGCACCCTCATTTTTTAAAGCCGAATATTATAAATGGTTCTTGAAAGTCTATTGTGGACATGATAATACTGAGTCCAACTAGTTGGGGGCTTTAGGGTGAATTTATGTGACCATCCAATTCAGAGTCTCATTTAGAGTTAAAAATCAAACTGTGTTAACAAAAAAAGTTACAGAGGCGCCTGGGTGGCTCCGTCGGTTAAGCGTCTGCCTTTGGCTCAGGTCATGATCCCAGGGTCCTGGGATTGAGCCCTGAATCAGGCTCCCTGCTCAGCAGGGAGTCTGCTTCTCCCTTTGTCCCTCCCCCCGCTCGTGCTCTCTCTCTCTCTCAAATAAATAAAATCTTCAAAAACAATAACAACAAAGTTACAATCACAGGTATAGCATCATCAGTTCCTTAGAGAACCCAACTCCCAAAGCTCTCATCATCCCCTTATCCTCCCGTTTTGCTTTCACTTACCCGTACCCTTCTTTTAAAGAAGCACAAAATATACAAGTTCATCAAAATTCTGAAAGTCCCAGTTTGTACTACACTGAATGATAGGAGCTTTGGCATTTGACATTACAAAGTCACTTTTCAGTAAAATATTTTCTCCACTCTGGGTCAAGGCGAGGGAAGACGGGAAGAATAAGACTGCCAACTGCAGTCTCGAGCTGCGAGCTACCCAGACAGACGTGGGTGTGTGCACCACCAAGGCGCCCTTCGCGGGGCTGCAATACGCTGCTGCTCAGCCCCGACCCAAAGTCCTTAGGAAGAGAGGGTCCCGGGAGGGCAATGCCCACTGCAGCTCCAGGCTGACTTGAAGCGGGTCTCTGCATTAGCAATTGCCTTTTCTCTCTGCCCAGTTCTGCCAAGACCAGTTCGTAATTTTCTTTTCCCTTTGTCCAGTGCTGCCAAGATTCCAACTCTGTTTTTGCTTTGAAAATCTTTTCCAGCTTCTAGAAGCTGCCTGAGTTCCTGGGCTCCGTGGTCCCCTTTCTCCACCTTCGCAGCCAATGACACTGCATCTCTCTGCTCCCGCTGCTGCAGCCATTTCTCTCCCCTGAACTTCGTTTTGCACTTATTTCTTTAATCACTCACTGGTGGAAGGACATCTGTGTTGTTTCCAGTTTGGGGTTATTATGAAAAAAGCTGCTATGAACACTCATGGCTAGGGGTGTGTGTGTGTGTGTGTGTGTGTGTGTGTACGTAAGTCTTCACTTCTCTGGGATTGATGCCAGGGAGCGCAATTGCTACATCATACGGTAGCTGCCAAACTGTTTTCCAAAGTAGCGGTACCACTTCACATTCCTACCAGCGGTGTGATCCAATTTCTCTGTGTTCTTGCCAGCATTTCGTGTTGTCACTATTTTTTAATTTTTAATTCTGATAGATGTGTAGTGATATCTTATTGTGGTTTTAATTTGCATTTCCCTAATGGCCAATAATGTTGAACATCTTTTTATGTGCCTATTTGCAGTCTGTATATTCTCTTCAATGAAATGTGTCTTCATGTCTTTCACCCATATTCTAATTGGATTTTTTGCTGTTGAGTTTGGAGAACTTTTCATACATTCTACATGTTCTTTTTCAGATATGTGGTTTGCAAATATTTTCTCCCAGTAGCTTTTTTTTCCTTTAAAGATTTATTTATTTTATTTAGAGAGTGAGAGTGTGGGCAGGGGGAGGGGCAGAGGCAGAGGGAGAAGGAGAGGGAGAGAAGCAGACTGCTCTCTGAGCACCAAGCCCCAAGCAGGGCTCAATCTCATGACCCTGAGATCATGACCTGAGCCCAAATCGAGTCGGTTGCTTAACCTAACCCACTGAGCCACCCAGGCCCTCCAGGTTTTTTTTTTTTTCCTTAACAGGGACTTTAGCGGAGCAAATGTTTTTAATTTTGATGACTTCTAATTTATCAATTTTTCCTTTTATGGATTGTGCTTTTCCTTCACGTGTAGGAACTCTTATAGGTCCCATAGCTTTTCTCCTATGTTTTTGTCCTAAAAATTTTATAGTTTTACATTTAAGCCTGTCATCCATTTTTGTATAATTTTACAATTTGTTAATTACTAAAAAAAAGTTGATTTTTGTATAAAGTATGAGACTTAACATGTCTTATGTCTTGCTTACTTTTCCTATATATTTAGTCTTCAAATTGGATAGACTGAATCTTCTTTACTCTTTTTCAGAATTGCTTTAGTTATTCTAGTTCATTTGCCTTTCCATATAAATTTTAGAATAATCTTGTCTAAGTCTACCAAAAAAATTTTGCTGATATTTTGACAGGACTGTGTAAACCTATATATTGATTTTGGGAAAACTGAGATCGTTCCTATGAGTCTTCCAATCCGTCATTATAACTCTCATTTATTTAAATCTTCTTTCACTTCTTTCTCAGTGTTCCAGTATACAAGTCCTGCATGTGTTTTGTTAGATTTACACCTACTTTCATTTATTTGAATGCTTGTAAATAATATTATATTTTTAACTTCAATGTCCATGTGTTCATTGCTGGTATATAGAAATAACAATTGATTTCTGTATGTTTCTCTTGTGTCCTACAAGCTTGCTGACCTCACCTCTTACTCCTAAGACTTCTTTTGTAGATTTCTTGGGACTTTCTACAGACAATCATGTCATCTGCAAATAGGGAAAGTTTTATTTCTTCGTTTCTGATCTGGATACCTTTTTTCTTTTCTTCACTTATCACACTGACTAGAACTTCCAGCACTGTGTTCGTAAAAGTGGTGAGAATGGACATACTTGCTGTGGTCCTGAGCGTTCTTTCACCTTTAAGTAAAATATTATCCATAGGTTTTTTGGTAAATGTTATTTATCAAGTTGAGAAAGTTTCCTTCTATTACTATTTTTCTGAGTTTTTTAAATCATGAAATGGTGTTTAATTTTGTCAATGTTATTTCTTCATTAGTCGATATGAACATAGGATTTTTCTTCTTTAGTCTTCGTATGTCTTTAGGCAGATTACATTGATTTTTGAATATTGAAACAGGCTTGAATCCCTGGAATAAATCTTAATCATGGCATATAATTCCTTTTATATATTACTGAATTCTATTTGCTAATCTTTTGTTAAGGATTTTTACATCTATATTCTCAAGGGATACTGGCCTGTACTTTTTGATATTGTCTTTGTCTAGTTTGGGGATCATGGTAACGTTAGCTTATGAAATAATTGGGACATTTTCTATTTTCTGGTAAAGATTGTGTAGAATTTGTGTTAATTCTTGTTCAAACTTTTATTAGAATTTTCTAGTGAAAACACGTGGGCCTAGAGATTTCTTTTTTGATAGTTTTAAAATTATGAGTTTAGTTTCCTCAACAGTTTTAGGGTTATTCAAGTGATCTATTTGATATTGGTGGGTTGTGGCAGTTTGTGTTTTTCAGGGACTTTGTCCATTTGAACTAAGTTGTCACATAAATATTTGTGTTCGCAGCATTCATAATAGTGTTGTTCACAGCATTCCCTTATTATCCTTTTGATTTCTGCAGAGTTTCAGTATGTCTCCTGTTTCATTCCTGATATTGGTAATCTGTGTCTTCCTTTTTTTTTCCTTTGTCGGTCTTGCTAGAGATTTATCAGTTTTATTGATTTTTTTAAAAAAGAATCAGCTCTTTGTTTCCCTGATTTTTTCTACTGTTTTTCTGCTTTCAGTTTTATTGATTTATGCTCTTATCATTTTTATTTCCTTCCTTCTGCCTCCTTTGGATTTATTTTGTTCTTTTTGTTCTAGATGCTTGAGAGAGGGGCTTAGATGATTGATTTGAGACTTTTTCTCTTTCCTAATGTGTTCATTTAGTCTATAAATTTCCCTCTTGTCATTGCTTTAGCTGTTTTGCACAAATTTTATGTTGCATTTCATTTCCATTCAAATGGTTCTGTATATTTTTTAAAATTTCCCTTGAGACTTCCCTTTTGACCCATTGATTATTTAGAATGTTGTTTAGTTTTCAACTGTTTGGAGATTTTCCTGTTATTGATTTTTAGTTCTTTCTTTTCCTATTTTTTATTTTCTAGTTTCTTTCTGTTATTAATATCTAGTTTGATTCTAGTGGTAGAATATACTGTCTATTATTTTGTTTCTTTTTAATTTGTTGAGGTTTGTTTGATGACTCATGTTGTGACCTTGGCATACGTTGTGAGGGCACTTCGGAAGAATATGTATCCTGCTTGGTGGTGTCATTCATTCATTCGTCCATCCATCCATTTATTTAGTTAGTTAGTTTATAGAACTTCCTTAATTCTAATGGTGACCAGTTTTCTTAGTTTTCCTTCATCTGAGAATGTCTTGATTTCCTCTTCATTCCTGAAGGATATTTTCACTGGGTATAATATTCTGGGTTAATGGTTCTTTCTTTCAGCACTTGAAAATATTATGCCATTTACTTCTGGTCTGATGTTTTCTGATTAGAAATCTGGTTTAATTAAAATTGTTTTCTCTTTATAGATATGGTATTATTTCTTTCTTCCTGCTTCCAATATTTTTTCTTTGTTTTTAGTTTTTAGAAGTTCGACTATACTATGTCATAATGTAGATTTCCTTGGGTTTATCCTGTTTGGGATTTGCTCAGCTTTGGGGGAAGTTTTCAGGCATTATTTCTATGAGCACTTTTTTAACCCTGCCCTTTCTTCTTCTTTCAATACTCCAGTGATACAATTGTTAGGTCTTTTGTTATAGTTTTACACATTTCTGAGATTTTTTTTCTGTTGATTTTTTTTTTTCCATTCTATTTTCTTTCTGTTCAAATTGGGTGATTCCTATTGTTCATTGATTTTTTTCCTCTGTCTCCTCCATTCTACTTTAGAGCCCATCCACCCAGTTTTTGTTTGATATTGTATTTCTCAGTTCTAAGACCTCCATTTGGTTTCACTTTATATCTTCCATTTCTTTGCTGAAATTTCCTATATTTTCATTTTTCCAAGCATGTTTCTAATTGCTTACTGAGTCATTTTATGATGGCTACTTTAAATCTTTGCCAGATAACTCTAACATCTCTGTCATCTTGCTGTTGTCCTCTATTGATTGTCTTTTCTCAAGTTGAGGTCTTTCTGATTCTTGATATAAGTGAGTTTTGATTGAAACTTGTATGTTGGGGCACTATATTGTGAGACTCTTAAATGCTATATTTTGGTAGGCCTGTTCTCACAACTTTTGAGCAGAGAAATGGGGTAGAGCATCATTACTTCCAGATGTAGTGAAAGTCCAGGTGTTGACTCAGGCTGTGTTAATAGCCGGGGAGAGGGCTTCCTTATCATTGCTGAGTGGGGTGGGAGTTCTGGCTCCCCAGTAGTCTTTTGCTGATACTACCTGGTTGGGAGGGGTAAGGGAGCCTCATTACTGCCTCTTACATGGACTCCAGTGACACTGTTGGGGAAGGGTGGCCTCATTACCACGAGGCATGGTGAGTATCCTGACTCTCCATGTCCTCCACTGGTATCACCCTACTGGGGAGGGGTAGGGTTGCTTTGTTGCTGCTTCATGGGGGCTCCCCATGTAGTCTCCACTGAAACTGCTGAGGGGGATCCCTCATCACCTGCTGGCAGGGATGGAAGTTCCGCCACCCTACTCAACCTTCTCTGACACCCTGGTAGGGGGTTTGGGACAAGGGTGGAAATCTAGGCTCTCTGTCTACATTTGCTTGTGGAGGTGAGAGTGGGGCCACAGTTTTTTCTGGGGTGTTTGGCTGAATTAGAGTGATTATTATTTTTTTTAAAGATTTTATTTATTCATTTGAGAGAGAGAGACATTACAAGCAGGGGGAGCAGCAGTGGGAGAGGGAGAAGCAGACTCCCCACAGAGCAGGGAGCCCAATGCAGGGATCGATCCCAAGACCCTGGGATCATGACCTGAGCTAAAGGCAGATGCTTAACTGACTGAGCCACCCAGGCACCCCAGAGTGATTATTGTATAAAAGGTTTTTGCCCTGCTAGGCTGACTCTTTTCTTTTACTTAGAGAGAACAGGCTTTGCTGGAGCTTTTTTGTTTGTGTCCCTTGCCATTTCAAGATTGTCAGCTTTCTCAGCTCCAAGTTTGGGATTTATGAGTGTATTAGTTTGCTAGGGGTCATATAGCAAAGTACTATAAACTGGGTGGCTTAAACGACAGACTCAAAATTTTGGGTGCCTTATCCATCTAGCATAATATCTTCAATGAAATAAATGCATAGTTTCCAAAATGAAGCAATTATGTTTGGCCATTAAATCCTATATTTTCTTAAGTACTCATATTTTTAATATTAAAAATAGTGACATAACTCTGTATATGTTTCTCAAGCTCTGAGATGTTCTTGACTCATGTTTGTTTTTTTAAACCACTGTGTTGAGATATGATTGACATAGAAAGTGCTGTACATATTTAATGTATATAATTTGATGAATTTGAGGATAAGTATATGTCCATGAAACCATCATCACTACCTATGTCATAAACATATTCGCTTCCAAAAGTTTTCTCTCATCTTATTTTTGATGATTATTTTCAGAGATTTATGTGTAGGTATATGTATGGGTATGTGTATACACTGCATACATATACTTACATACACACACATACGTATGTATTCCCCAAATTCTTGGGTTCAACTCTTGTTGATATAAAAACCTTTGGTTATAAATTAAACTTTGTATATAGCAAACTTTGTATTTGAAGCCAAAGAGCTGTTCTAGTTTGGTTACTCATAATTTTATCCATCAAAATCATTTGGGAATGACTCATCAAATAATTTATCTCAGCCAAGAGATATGTTTGGATATTGTTTGAGCTCAAACAATACTGACTTTTGGAAGATTTTCCTCAAGCTGATGAAAATGAAGAATTTCAAAGCTATAATGTTTTCAGAAACAAACAAAACCCCAAAGAGATCATACCAAATGGGGAGAATGTTAGCTCAGTTATTTTATATTCTATCATTTTAATGTATCAAATTCTCTGATGAAGACAGATCTATTGTGCATACCTCAAGTACAACATAGCGTAGTCTTAGTATTGGCCCTTTGGCCTCATCTTATATAATAATTTTTTAAGCAGTTCACCATATCTTTTAGGTAGTTCACCATAAAAGACATATTTTTTAAAAGATTTATTTATTTGAGAGAGAGAGAGAGAAAGAGCACAAGTGTGGGGGAGAAGAGGCAAAGGGAGGGAGAGAATCCTCAAGCAGATACCCCGCCAAGCGTGGAGACTGAGGCGGGGCTCAATCTCAGGACCCTGAGATCATTACCTGAGCCAAAATCAAGAGTTGTCTGCTTAACTGACTGAGCTGCCCAGGCACCACCATCACAAAAGACATATTGGCGAAATAAATGAAAAACTGAATTATTTTGTGTGAAGCACACAGAGCTAAATAAATTTTATCTCTGATGGGTTCTTCCATATCATTTCTGTGTTTAGGAAGTCACACATCAGGCTCTTGTGACCCCGCAGAAGTCTTGATTATCAGTTGTCAACTGTCAGTGTCAAAATAAGTGTGGTTTCCTCTAACCACTTAGGTCCTAGGGCATTTTGTTTCCCCCCTCCTTGGCAGGCAAGGGACGAAGATATTCTGTTTAAATTGTTAAGTGCAGCATCTATCCTTGGGTGCCTTCCCAAGAGGGTTTCCCTATGAGCATCATCCTGGGACTCCTAAGGCAGCAATTCTCTTATGAAGATGGTAATTCTCACCAAGTTGAGATTCAGTATAGATCAATTTGGAGAGAATTGTCATTTCAACCCCCCATCAAAATCCCAGCAGCCCTATTTTTGCAAAAATCAGGAAGCTGACAAACTAATCCTAAAACTTATGTGGAAATACAAAGGGCCCAGAACAAACAAAACAATCTTGTAGGGGCACCTGCGTGGCTGAGTCGGTTAAGCGTCTGCCTTCGGCTCAGGTCATGATCTCAGGGTCCTGGGATCCAGCCCTGCATCGGGCTCTCTGCTCAGCGGGGAATCTGCTTCTCCCTCTGTCCCTCCCCCTGCTCGTGCTCTCTCTCTTTCTCTTTCTCTCCCTCTCTTTCAAATAAATAAATAAAATCTTAAAAAAAAAAATCTTGTAAGTTGGAGGATTTACAGTTTTCAATATCAAAACTTACTACAAAGCCACCATAATTAAGACTATATAGTACGGGCCTACGGATAGACATATAGATCAATGGAACAGAATTAAGAGTCCAGAATATATTATTCTCTGTGTGTGTTCCTTATATTTATATTTACAGTCAACTAACTGAGTTTTCAACAAAAGTACCAAGACAATTTGATGGGGGAAAGAATAATCTTTTCAACAAATGCTGCTGGGACAATGGTAGACCCACATGTGAAAAGATGGATCTAGGGCGCCTGGGTGGCTCGGTCAGTTAAGCGGTTGCCTTCAGCTCAGGTCGTGACCTCAGGGTTCTGGGATCAAGTGTCACGTGGGGCTCCACGCTCAGCAGGGAGCCTGCTTCTCCCTCTGCCTACTTGTGCTCTATCTCTCTGTCAAATAAATAAATAAAATCTTAAAAAAAAAAGAAAGAAAGAAAAGATGAATCTAGACTCTTACACCATACAAAAACATTAACTCAAAATAGATCACAAACCTGATGTAAAACTTAAAATTATAAAACTTTCAGAAGAAAATATGGGAGAAAATATTTGTGATCTTGGGTTGGGCAAAGATTTCTCAAATACAATGCCAAAAGCACAATCCATAAAAAAAAATGAATTGTACTACCTCAAAATAAAAAACTTATGTGCTTCAAAGACACCATTAAGAAAATGAAAAGATAAGCCACAGACTCAGAGAAAATCTATGTAAATCATGTATCTGATAAAGGACTTAAATCCGACATATATGAAGAATTCTTATAATTTTATAAGAAGAGAAATAATTATAAGATGGACAAAAGATTTGAATAGACATTTCACCAAAAAATATGAATGGTTAATAAGCACACAAAAAGATGCGCAACATGATTAGTCATTAGGGAAATGTAAATTAAAACTAGAATGCACTTCACACACACTGAAATGACTATAATCAAAGACAAGAACAAGTATGGGAGGGGATATGGAGACTTGGAATCCTTCTAATTGCTAGTGGAAATGTAAAATGGTACAGCTACTTAGGAAAACAATTTGACAGTTTCTCTTAAAAGTTAAAAATGAATATACCATGTGACTCAGAAATTCTCCTCCCAGGAATTGACTCAACAGAAATGAAAACATGTCCACACACAGACTTGTAGGTAAATGTTCATAACAGCTTTATTTAGAATAGCCCCAAACTGGAAAGAACAAATGTCCATCACTGGGTGAAGTGGATAAACAAAATATGGTTTATTCATACAACTGAATACCAGGCAGCAATAAAAAAAGACCAAAATACTGATGCATGCTAAAATATGAACCACAAAAAAAATACTAAATGAGAGAAGCCAGATGCAAACACCCACATATTATATGAATCCATTTATAGGAAATGTTCAGGTAAGTGTCAGAGACAGCAGGTGGGCGGCTGCCTGGGGTTGGGCGTGGGGAGAGGGGATGACTGCAAATGGGCACAGGGATCTTTCTGGGGTGATGGAAATGTTCTCAAATTGGGTTGTGGTAGTCACTGCACAACTTTGTAAATTTAGTGAAATATCACTGAATTATACCCTTGGAAACAAGTGAACTTTATGGCATGTAAATTATTTCTTAATAAAACTAATGATGAAATAAGTTTAATTTATATTATAGTGCCTAGCACATGGTCCTGGACAAATGATGGCGTTGCTTTTTGAGGATGTATTTTGTCTTCTGAGCTCAGACCTGTTGCCTCAGAGGGCAAGGATGGCAATAAGAGCTAACAGTTAGCATTTCCTGAGTACTTGCTCTGTGCCAGACTCTTAACTGTTTTCTATATATTACCTCCTTCAACCCTCAAAAATTTTCGGGCACAGTAGTATTATGACTGATTACAGATAAGAAAATGGAACCTTTGTGCAGGTCACGGGGCCAAGGCATGGGGAGTCATTGGCCTCCAACAGACCTAAGCTGTCCTAACCATCAAGAACCTTTAAGACCTAAGAATTTCTAGTCCAGTCATGGGGCCAGCTAATGGCTCTGGGCACCTTCTTCAGTCTATGCCTGGCCTTACTGAAGCCTTCCCTGTTGGAACTTTGCGATTCTTGATTACCTGGCAGTTCTGCTGTGTCGGCCACCATTACAGTAATTGCCTGCCTGACTCTGACTCATGTTTATCCTTGTTATATGACTCACCTCTCTTGACCCATGTTGGATGGTGATGAGTGGCAGCTTCTGAACACTGCCTGGTTGACTTCTGTGACTCGTGCTGATATTTTAGCCTCACTTGTGCCCTGAGAGTTCCCTGAAGGTCACGAAAACCTTCCCCCAGGATTTGCCCTCAGCCAGGACCCAGTAGGCCCATGGCCCATTCCTTGTCATCCCTGAGCCATGGGGCAGCCTCATTGTAGGAGGGAAGAACCTTTTATCAGTCTAAGTATTTTATCCTTTAGAGTTTAGCTCCTGGTGACACTCTGGGCTACAGCATTGGAAGGGCTGGGCAGAGTTTCAGTTGCTAACTGGGCTTTAAGTCCTTGGGCCCAAATCCCTCTCACACTTTCTACCGTATTGCTCACGTCTTAGGATTGTCGGGGTTTCATTTGCTCTGACCGTTAAGAACTATGGCTAATGTTTTATATCAGAGTCCTATTAGACATCAGTTGAAACATAAAAGGAACGTGTACTCAGACGGTCCTATGTGAGGTCCAGTAGGAGTGAAGCTCCCCCTCGCATCCACCAGCGTTTAGACAAACTTACAGTCTGAGCACTCTTCTGCAGTTGACAATTTCACACAGCTTGTGTTTTGTCACTGTTCCATAAACTGCCTCGAATTTGCTCCACTCATTGCCTTTGCTGAAGGTACCCCCCATGTCTGGATTCAATCCGCCCATCAGTCACTACTTACTAAACACCTCCCAGGACCAGGACCTGTGCTGGGAGCACGGGGGAGGCAGGGAAGCCTAAGAAAACTCCTCTCTTTTAGGATCTTTTGGGCCCATTGGAGAGACAGGAAGCACATAGATAAAGAGGAGATTGATGTTAGTGGAGATAGTGGGATGGGGAAGAGATGCAGAGATAACCCCACAGCCCTGCTGAAACCATAATTGAGTCTAGATTGCTCGGGTCAGGCTAACCGTGGTTGAGGCACAGCAGGGACCTGGACAAACTGACCGCCAGGGCAGGCCTCTCTAACGAGGCAGCCTCTAAAATGCTCGCCTCTGGTTGCTCCCCCAGAGTGGGAGGGGACAGGCCTGGGTGGGGCTGCATCTCGGGATGCTGGCACCAGGGCCACTCCCAGCTCTGGTGACAGATAATCCAGAGTTGTCTACTGTCTTCACTGAAATTTGGGGGTTACCTCTGATGTTCCAGCAGCCCACCTTCCCTCCCCCAAATTTGCTGAATTCCCAGACCAGTTAATAGGCTCCTGAGTAACTGAGAAGTGAAAGTGTATATCTAAGCCATCATGAGGCAAACGTTAACTCAGGTCACACTTCCTCTTTGAGCCACCGTCCAGTGTTAGATGGCCTCATGGGTCTTTCTCCTGTTTCTTTTCCTTCTCCTCCTCCCATCATGCTGTAGCTAAATCATGGGCTAAAATGGCTTTTGTAGAAGGGAGGAGGCTACCACCGTTATCCATGACACGGTTTCTGTAGGAAAACGTGTTGTGCGCTGAGGTGATACGGAGCACATCTGCCTCTCCTCCCAGCCCTCCCACCCGGGTGCTGCTCCAGGGAATCCTTTGGTCTCTGGAGGGTGGGAGAGGCCAAGGACTGAGTGAGTGTGAGCAGCAGGGGGCTGGGGGGCGCTCCCTCTTTCCCTCCTCTCAGCATGCAAACAGAAGGCTGGCTTGCTTTTTATTTTGATTATATTTATGTTGGGCTTTAGCATTTGATTCCTTTTGAACAATGAATCCTGCTGTTAAGCAAAAAAAAAAAAAAAAAAAAAAAGTACTGAAAACTACTGTTTTAAGAAAGCCGGTATTAAGTGCAATGCTGAACTAGTGATTTAAAAGAAGTTTGCTTAGGGACTTGAAATAATAATCCAGAGGAGCAGATTCCCTGTTAGTCCTGGACGTGCTCCAAGTTCATGCTCTCTTGACTCTGCTAAGTTCTAAGAACACTATAGCTAGATCTTTATTTCAGCACACAATTTTTATCATGTCTCCACCCTGAAGAGAATGAAGTGGCATTCAGATTTAGGGGATTATAAAGACATGTGTATTTAAGCTTTTGCATTGTTTGCATTTGCATTACAGATACAAAGATTTTAGAATTGTTTATGGAATGCCCTTTTCCTAACATATACTTTTTCTGCCCATCCTCTAAAGATAACACTGAAAAATATTTTGTATCCAGGCTAGAAATTACCAAATAATTTTAAAGCACCATAACTTTTGTTATTTTCCTCATATAGATTTTTTGGGTACACTGAAGGTTTTGTACCCCTCACATGTTTTGTCATGAAACAGGGCTTCTGTGGATAAGCCTTGTTCACCATCTGTTTGCTTACAAAAGGTGATACTGGGAGGTAGTAAGAGTTGGAGCCAGTAATTAGAAGCCAGGCATCTCGGATTCCATTGATTACCCTGATTCTGGAAGTTTCTTAACAGCTGGATTCCCAGGAATAAGGATTCTAACCTTGCTGATTTCACAGGCTTGTTTTGAGTTGAAATGAGTATTGCTATGTGAAGGCTTTCTGCAAATAGCAAGAGCTGTACAGATCTACACAGTCCCATCACCTAAAGGGAACAGGGCTCTGCATTTTTCACAGGACAATGACACTTGTTATCTATAGACATCTTGACTTCATCTTTCAGTATGTTGAGATTCAGTCTTTCCAAAGGGAAAAAGAAAACTATAAAAGCTGTAGGACTTACCTTGAGTAACTATAGAGGGATTTTTCATAATCTTTATATAAATGTCATTTTTAAAGAAAGAAGAATGGATTATCATGCTTATATGTTTGTAACTTGAATTTTATTGTCTACTACCATGCTAGTACTGTTGTATACAGATTTGGCATTTATGTTTTCAGTCCACAGAATTTCGTATTCCTTTACTGTATTAAAAACAGAGATATTACAAAGAGGAATGTCACAACAGTAATGTTTCGTATCTTCTTGATCTTGTTCATGTCCATGAAGTAATTAGTGCTAACAGGAAAGCATTAATCTCTGCCTGGCACATATATGTTAAGTATGTAAACAGCACGTTCCATGTCTTACTGTGTTAAAACAGAGACATTACAAGGATGAACGCGGAACCAGTAAAGCTATACTTTTTTTCTAAAAGACATTTTAGGATGCTGACATAGCTCAGAATAATGTCTTTTCATTTTTAAAAATCCTTGAGTTTTCAAACCTAGAACAACTGAGCTGCACTTGATGCGTTGATATTTGGAATGCAGCATTCCCTTTCCCTCATTTTGTGCTGTTACAGAGGAAATGGGTTTTCAGTGTACATGATTCAAGTGGGGGAAAAAAACCCATATTTAATTCCACAATATTCCTTAGACTGGGAAACGAATCTCTTTTGGAGTAGTCACGTTTATTTTATCGTAACTCTATAGCCAAACAATTTACTATGTAAATGTAGAAATACAAACAGCTTTATCGAACAAAATACTTACTATTTTCTAGCTGCCTAACAGAAATGATTTACTTAAGAAAAAAGAACAAAATTTCTCAGTTTCATTATTCAGCTTTGTAAATATTTTGCCAGAGCTTTTTTTCTTGGGGTGAGGGAAGCAAATAAAAGAGTTTAAAAGCTCATATGTGTCTATTTTGTTTTAGCTTGGTGTATTTATTAAGAGTAAATTCTGTATGTCTTTGCAGTTCATCAATATGTGTATTTAGAAGTTTCTCAAATTCTTTTGCTCGCTTCTCTTCCTCCAGAAGGAAATGCTGTGCAGCCAAAGAGGCTGGGAAGACTATATCTGGGGGAGACTAAAGAGAGAAAGAAATGTTAGATGAGGAACACAAAGCCTTCTAAACCTTCCTGTTTCCAGGCATGCTTCATCCCTGGCATGGTCAGACAGCGCAATTCTTAATGAAATAATCCAGGCTGAACTCTCTCTGCTGTTGTAATACAGTGACTGCTCGTGAAATCCTCAAGGAACGAAAACATCACAGCACCATTATATTCGAAAGCTCCAGAAATGAATATTACCATGTCCAACTGCAAAAGCAGGGACAACAAAATTACCATGGGACTTGCCTAAAACATACTCGACTAATTTGTAAAACCAAAGGTATTCATCTGAGAATAGGCAACTCCAAAAAGCTAAAGTGAAGATTATAGTAGACTTGAGCAAAGAAAGCTTAATAGGAAAAAAACAATTAAGGATTGGCTGAAAAAGGGAGCTAATTGCTGTCTGGAGTTGGCCAGGTGAGGAGGGCTGGCATCATGATGCATCTCGGGCTTCGAGCGGCTTCCTCATGGGGAGGGCCCTGATGCTGGAATGTAGCTCGTTTGTCCAATTAGAGCCGACAAAGCCTCAGTGGTAAGCGCCCAGTTACACACTTCGTGCTAATATGGAAGTGCTTGCTCATTTAACTGTTTGTGACCTGTGAAGTCCTAATTTATGCCAGATGACTTAGCAGATCTCATACTAGAGGAATCTCTGATAGAAAAAAATTGCCTTGTGCAGCCTCTGGCGAATTTACTAGGCAAGTTGCATTGAAGGCCCTTGAGATTCTGGAGCAAGGCCACACCATCTGTAGCAGAAAACTGTATACTCTTCACAATGCACGAATGCAATGCAGGAACGGAGGCAGAGCATCTACGAGGTGGGTAGGACGACTGGATCAAGCTCTGTCCTCGGCCACTCCAGTGGAAATTACAGATGGGTTCAACGGCACGGTCTCCCTTTCACCAAGGTTAAGTTAGCTAACCGTTGCTGTTGAGTGTCTCATCTGCTTGCAATAGAGACCACAGCTGAGGAGTTCCTGATACGGCACCATCCCTCAACGAGACCAGCCAGCCCCTTGGTGGCAGTCAGTTTACACCAGGTCCCTTACACCTTGGAAAGGGCCATGTTTTATCCTTACTAGCACTGACATGTATTCTATGGGTTTGCCTTTCCTGCCCGAAGGGCCTTGGCCTTGATCACTCCCTGAGAGCTCACAGAGAAACCGATTTACTGACGTGGGATCCTGATTAATAGTAAAGGAACCTAATTTACAGAAGAGGAGTATGGCAGTGGGGCATGACCATGGTATTCACTGGTCTTCCTGCATACAGCACCATCTAGACGATGCTAGCCTGATAGACCTCTTGAAGGCAGGGCTGGGGCATCGTCAGCTGGGAAATTATATCCTGTGAGGATGGGGTACCGTTTTCAGGATATGGTATAGACTTTCAACCAATGGCTATTATATACTACTGTGTAGATTCTACAGGTAGAATCCACGAATCTGAGAACAAAAGGGAGGATGGAGGAATGGCCCCACTCTCTATCACTTCTGGTGACCCACTTGGAGAATCTGTACCTTCTGTCTTTGTATCTTGAGGCTCTGTTGATGTACAGGTGGTGGGTCTCAGAGAGGGAAATGCCTCCATCAAGAGACCTATAAGAGTTTCACTAAACTTAAAGCATTGGCTGGTACCCAGCCACCTTGGGCTCTTTGTGCCAACAGATCAGAGGCTCAGAAAAGAGGTACTACCCCGGCAGAGGTACCTGGCCCTAATCATCACAAAGACTACTGCTACATATGGAGGCGGTAAGGAATATGTCTGAGATTCAGGTGAGCCACTGAGGTTTCTTTAAATACCCTCGTGCCCAGTTTTAACTGTAAATGGCAAACCACATCCTGACAAGGGCATGGGAGCCTAGAATGGGTGATGAGATGATGACTAGCAGTCAAGTCCTTGAGACCAGTTGCAGTATCAAGGCCTGTGTTTTGTTGCACTAACCCTCCTCTTATAAGCTTTCCCAGAAATTATGGCCAGCCAGAAGCTTGGAGAAGATAGGCCTGAAGGGAATGAACCGCAGGAAGAGAACATGGATCTGAGTGGTTCAAGAGGTGGACTGTAGCGGATGCTGATGGTGCCCTATGGGGATTCCCTTCACCGGGCTGGTGCAGCTATCCTCCAGCTACTGTGGGTGTTGGTTCTCTGGAGACCTGCCCTCGGCTGGGCTGGAGCCTCCTGCCTCATCTGAGAAGTTGCAGTATTCCCCTCAGCCCATTCCCTCTCCTCTCAGGGGCAAGGACTGATTGACGCGGGGCACAAAACGCCAGACTTCTTGTCTCCAGGGGAACCGACTCTGTCCTGCAGTACATGCTCCAAGCTCCTGGTGAGACCAGGCCAAGCTAATCTCTAGCTGAGACTTCATCCTTGTTTAGCTTTTCTCCCTTCCCCTAGACTGCTTCCCTGACTCTCCTTCTGCCGAGAATACTACCTTCAATAAATCACTTTCATAAGAATCTCCATCTCAGATTCTAGGAAACTTGATCGCAGATGGACGACTTCCTAACTTCTGGCTTGAGTGATGACTGGGTGACATCAGTGCCATTTATTGAGAAAAAATAAAACAGTAAAAGGGGCCCATTAGGGGTAAGGTCTTATTTATTTTCGATTCCCCAGGTTCTAGCACAGATTTTGGCACAGAGTACATTTTAAACAAAATTTTTTGTTTAAAAATCAAAATTTTTTGATTAACATATGAATGAAGAAAGTGCATTTGATTTTAAATAATGCTGAATTAGGGGTGACTTGGGACTCAAACAGATTGTCATATAGAAAATGGGATATATCATCAGTCCAGATCTCAAAAGGTAGGTCTGGATCAGAGATATTTTAAAGTTATAGATAATTAAAGCTGTGAGTCTGATTGAAATCATCTAAGACATGCAAATAAAGGCAATTCAAAAATGGAATCTTGGAGAGAACTTCATTTCAGGCACACACTCCCATGTTCATGCTCTCGACATTGTCAGCAATGATAACTGCTTTATTTATTAATCAAGATTTTCAGCAACCCATCTATTATCCTTCCAGCTTAGTCTAGTATTCCCACTTTCTCACGCCACTCATTCCCTTCTAACTCTGCTTATATTCCAGATCCATCGTTATAACCATTCAGCAATTTGTCTCCACCCCCCCCCCCACTTCCCTGTATCCTGTCTCTGTCCTAGGTACTCGGCAAAACCCAGGCCTAAATAAACTGCCTGAGCCATGCCCGCACCTGAGCAGCTGCATCCTCAGGCAGGCGGACGGAGGACGAATTGTATTACTGTGGGGACTGCTTTCACTTAAAGTCCATGACCTCAAATGTAAGATGGTAACACCTCCTGACCGTTCTATTGCACTTCTCTGGCATATTCACTTTCTCACTCATTACCTGGTGGCCTTGCTTCTTTCTCGGGAGGGAGCTCCCTCATCTCTCCACACCTTTTGCACCTGTAGCCATATTTTAGGCCATACTCTGTTTCAGAGACTCTTACTTCTACCTATACCATGGATTCTATTCCTTCATATCTTCTCGATGGCTGTTTCTGCAAATGAACCTCGTTACTCATGGGTCCCACCTCCTTCGCCATCAATCTTTCCTCCTCTCTTTGAAGATTCCCATTGGACCACTAAATGTTATGGTCTGAGGCTTTGTCTTAGGACAGTTTCCCTATTTATACCCTTCCAAGTATTCTCATCCAGTCCTATAGATTTAAATATCAGCCACATGCTGATTACTCCCATATTTTGTTTCCAGCTCTGATCTCTTCCTTGAATCCCAGAGTCACATATCCTAACACCTATGTGATATCCCCATTTGCATGTCTAATAAACATTTTTGAATTAAGTGCCCAATCTAGAAATCATGATTTTCTCCTCTAACCCTGCTCCTTCCCCTAGTCTTTCATGTCAGAATGTGGTGCTAGCATCCACCCAATGCTCAGGGCCAACATCCTAGGACTCATCTCTGAGTCCTCTCTTTCCCTCACTCCCCAGAGCCAACCCACTGTCAGTCTGGTCTGTTCTCCACAACATTTCGGATCCCACATGCTGCTCTATTTCCACCGCTACCAAGCCAGCATCATCATCTCTTGCCTTGACTACTGAAATAGCCCAAAAATTGTTCTCCGCACTTCTACCTTTGCCCCTCTATTATTTATTTGGCAATCAAACGGGTCTTCCTAAAAGATACTTTAAAAACAAAACTCAAATTCCTTCCCTTGGACTATAGTCTCTACAGATCTGGTCTTCCTCTGATTACTTCTCTGTCCCCATTTCATTCCATCCTCTCTCTCTTCCTAGGCTCCAGACCTTTCCACCATCCCCTACCTGACTGGTTCTTGAACTTACCAAACTTGTTCCTGCCTTACAGATTTGCACCAGGGGCTCCATCTGCCTGAAGCCCTCTTCCTCCAGATCTGTGGATCATTTTTTGTTGTTGTTAATTTAGGTCTCAACATAATTTAGGTCTCCTCAGGGTCCCCTCCTCATTTTCCAGGCCACTCAACCGAAAGTAATCCCTCACACTCCCATCACTTCCTATCACATCACTGGCTTTTCTTTTTGTCATTCAATTTATCACTATTTGATATTTTTTATATATTCATTTGTTTCCAGTCATTAATTCCCCCCCCTTTTTTGAGGTAAAATGCACATCAAATAAAACCATTTTAAAATGAACCATTCAGTGGCATTTAGTACATTCACAATGTTATGCAACCACCATCTCTATCTGGTTCTAAAATAGTTTCATCATCCTGAAAGGAAACTGAACCCACGAAGCCAGTGATCTCCATTCCCTGCTCCCTGCGCTGCCCCTGGTAACCACCAGTCTGCATCCTGTTTCTATGATTTACCTATTCTCAGCACTTCTTATAGGTGGAATCATAAAATATATGACCTTTTGTGGCTAATTGCTTTCACTTAGCAGTCTTTTGGGGGTTCATCCACCACATTGTAGCATGTATCACTACTTCACTCCTTTTCATGGCTGAATAGTATTCCATTTTGTGTCTGTAACACTATTTGTTAATCCGTTCATCCAACTGGGGGGGGGGGGATTCCTCTCTTTCACCAGACTATAGATTTGTCTGTCCCATCAAGGATGTGTTTAGAACAGAACCTGCCATAAGCTGGGTGCTTACAGTACATGTTTATTTTATGACTGAATGACGAACATTAATATTTAAAGGACGGGTATAGGAGAGAGAAGGTTGGAAGCATACTGGGAAAAAGTAACCAGAAAGGCAGCAGGAAAATCAGTGGAGAATAGGGTCATAGAAGCCAGAGAACACAAGAGTTTGAAGAAAAAATGATTAAGGAAGACGAGTTCTTAAAAGCATATTTAATTAACAAGTAGAAGGTTGCTGGTGGTCTTAGAAGGAACAGTATTGTTGTAGAAGTTAAAATGCAGACATGGGGGGAAACTACTGGACCCAGAACAGTGGACTAGGCCATGTCTTTCAGGGAACATCACAGATTAAGTTCCCCATGCCCAGACGAAAAACAGTAGAGAATTTTCTTTCCTGGCGACTCTGGGGCTATGAACTTCCTCAAAGGAGTGACACAGAATTTTAGAGATAGAAGGAAGCCCAGTGTTTATTAAGTTATTACAACAGATACTCTCATATGCTTTTTATGTGCCTACTAGTGCTACACACTGTTTTAGGTGCTGGGGTTACAACAGTAAACAAAGACAGAAAATGTCCCTACTTTCATGGAGTTTAAATTCTGGAGGAGGGAGGCAAACACACAGGCAGACATAAAATGTTTTATGGTGAAGTGCTATGAACAAAATAAAAACCAGGACAAGGGGTCAGGGAAAAGAGAGGGAGATGCTACTGTAGGTTGGTTGCTCAGGCCCCTTGGATGAGGTGATATTTGAGCAGAGACTAATGATCCTAAAATGCTAAAATCATCTGACATTAGAACCATATGGCATTTAACAATTCATCATGTTTGGTTTCACTGGAGTATATGCTTACTTCGGAGTCCTTAAAGATCCAAATTTTGTTGATACAGAATTTGCTAAATCCCCTTAGCGGTTCCCATAGCTTAAATAAGGAAGTTTATTTCAGTTACTTTATCGGTATGAAATTTTATTCTGTTCAAATAATTCTGGCATTTTATGTTGAGATGAACACAAAAGAGCATTTCAAGGCTTTAGAGATCTCTAACACTTCAAAAGTTAATGGTTTTAAGTCTTCTCCTTCCACAACAGCTTAAATCTTACTTCCAGTCTCTACCAAAAGAAGGTGATAGAATTCAGAAAAACAGAAAAGTACTCATGGGATACCCCATCCAGTTTAAACATTTTCTGTTGTTGTCATTGTTTATAATTTGTATCCAATATTAGTATATCATGGAGAGGTGCTGAAAATTGCATAATATACTTTGAATACAAGTGAAAGCAATTGCTAAGAGTAATACTACTTACTTTCTGAGGTAGACATCTACTTTAAGAAACCCTGTGATTATTATGTTCAAGAAATTAAATCATAAGGCAGAAAATTTCAGCACAGAACTGGAAAATGTAAAAAAGAATCAAATGAAAATTTAAGAACTGAAAAATGTAAGACTGAAATTAACCTACATGAGACCACTTTCTTAAGACAGGGAGAGGTGGCGCTTTTATGCATAGAAACCAATGCAGAGAGTCAAGGAAAATGAAGAAACAGAAGAATATGAAATTAAGAAACTTTCCCACCTGTTTTATGAGGTCAGCATAATCTGATACCAAAGCTTGACAAGGACAGCAAAGGAACATTACAGGCTAATTTCTCTAGTGAACACAAAGCAAAAATTCTAAGCCAATATGAACAGATCAAATGCAGTTATCAAGTGGAGTTTATTCCAAGAATTCAAAGTTGAGTTAACAAGAAAAAACATCACATTAACCAAGCAAAAGAGAAAAATTATGTGGTCATTTATTTTCTTTTCTTTTGGTCGTTTCAAAAGAAGCAGTAAAAGCATCTGATAAAATTCCATATTAATTAATGAGCAAAGTTAGCAATCAGGGATAAAAGGGAATTTCCTTAATCTTTTCAAAGGAATCTACAAAATACCTATAGTAAATATCAGACACAATGGTGGAATATTGAAAGCTTTCTCTTTGCAATTAAGAATGTGAGAAGGATACTGCTTATACCACTTCTCTTACTCAACATTTATAGGAGGCCTTAGGATAATAAAGCAAGAAAAAGAAAATAAAAAGGTACAAAGATATGAAAGTAGAAAACAAACCGTCATTATTTTGATTCTGTATATAAAAAATTCAATAGAATCTACAGGACTGGAACACATGTGCAAATTCAACTGAATATTTTCATGGGAAAACGGTTTGAGAATACTACCTTGCACCATACGCAAAAATTGATTCCAGGTGTAAATGTAAATATGAAAGGTAAAGAGCCAAAGGTTCTAGAAGATAACATAGGATAATATTTTCATAACTTTGGGACAGGCCAAGTTTTAAATAGGATACCAAAAATGTTAACTATAGAGAAAAAGATTCGTAAGTTTGACTGTATTAAAATTAGGAACTTCTGGTTACCAAAAGATACTATTAAGTGAGGAGGCAAGTAAGAGTGGGAGAAGATATTTGCCATATACATAATCAACAAAGGGCTTATATCCAGAATATATAAAGAACTCCTACAAATAGATGAGAATAAAGACAATCCAATAGAAAGTTAGGCAAGGAAATTGAACAGACACTTTACAAAGGAGAATATGAAAACGGCCAATAAATACATGAAAAGTTGCTCAGCTTTATTCACCAGATACATAATTAAGACCACAACAGGAAGTTACTACACACTGACCAGGAAAGCTAAAATTAAAAGACCAATAATACCAAGTGTTGGAAAGAATATATAACAAGAAGAACACTCTTCTTGGGGTGTTAACTGGCTCAAACAGTTAGGAACACAGTTTGGCATTACCGCCTAAAGCTGACCCTGTGCATATCCCATGACCTAGCAATTCCACTCTTGGGAATATACCCAATGGAAATGTGTACACATGTGCACCAAAAGACACATGTAAGAATGTGTTTAACAGTATTATTTGTAATATTCTCAAGCAGGAAATAAGTCAAATGCCTGCCAACAGTAAAATGGATAAATTGTAGTCTCATACTATGGAATACTATAGAGAAGAAAAATGGACCAACTACAGCCATATAAAACAATGTGGATGGTGAACCTCAGAAATAATGTTGAGCAAAAGAAGCCAGACACAAAGAACACATATAGTATGATACCATTTACATAAAATTTACAAATGGCCGCAACTAATTCATGACATTAAAGGTCAGGATAGTGGTTACCTTGGGAGCAAGTGGAAGAAGTGACTGGAAGGGGATGTGAGAGGTACTTCCAGAGTGCCACCAACGTTCTGCTTATTACCTGCGTGCTAGTTACCTGATGCTCCCTTTGTGATAATTCATCCCGCTGTCCAGTTCTGATCTGCACATATTTCTGTATGTATGTCAGAGTGAATAAAAAAGTTGTTTTTTTTTTTTTTTAAACAGGCATAAAATATCACTTGTAGCTCTCTAAAATAGGCAGATCACTGAGGGCTCACGGAGTGTCTAGGGATGAGTCCTAAGCACTTGGATTTTTAAAAAGCATCACCAATAATTCCGGCCTGCACTGGAAGTGAATAGCCATAGATTGAAATACTTCGTGCAACATTATGGATCTCTTTTCCTTCTATGGAAAGGCAGGGCCAAATGACCCACAGACCCACCTTGGAGTCCTATCCAAGGAGCAATATATATATATATTTTTAACCACTCTGTGTACATCAGTATATAGGTATCAGTGTAAGAGTAATCCCTCCCTCAAGGAAAAAATTAACCAACAACTAGCAACTCACCAGTGGGAACACTTCGTCGTCACTAGCCAGGGGACTTGTCATTTCTTTGGTCTGAAATGGCAAAGGTGGTAGTGGAGGCGTCACACTTCGGTTTGGCTCACGATCTTGGCTAAGTCTAGGAGAGAAGGATGGTCCTCGTTTACCGCTACCAAGGACACGGCTTGTTCATGCAGCTAAGGATTTAAATTTCTCTGTTGTCTAACAAGGGGGGAAGCAGGACAAAAGCTCTGGGCTTCTTATCTCGGTGTCTCTTTGAAAATCATCTTCCAGATGAGTCATTTCTAATGATTAAAGTGAACAGGAAACTTGGTAGTTGTTAAAAATATTCTTCTACTCTTATTGCCTATATTGTATCCCTTTCTGTGTTTTACTTTCAGGTCTCTTTGCCATTTAATTAAATAACATGATACCAATTTGGGAAGAATCTCAAAACAGCTCACACTGCTGCCCTTGACAATTCTAAATAATCCTCTTTTTGTATTCTCTATTTCACTTAACCTTGCTGCCTTTCTTAAAAGAATTATGCTTCTTTTTTTTTTTATGCTAGAACAAGTCCTTGTACAATAATTCTAATTCCTATAGGGCTTAATAATTTGTAACATTTTGGGGCGCCTAGGTGGCTCAGTAGGTTAAGCATCTGCCTTCGGCTTAGGTCATGATCCCAGGGTTATGGGATCGAGCCTCGCATCGGGCTCCCTGCTTCGCGGGAAGCCTGCTTCTTCCTCTGCCCCTCCTCCTGCTCATGCATTTTCTCTCTCACTCTCTCTCAAATAAATAAAATCTTTAAAAAAAAAATTTGTAACATTTCTTCAATTTATATCATCTGCTAAACTCTTCCACACTTAGTAGTTGTATGACACTGACCTTGAGCAGGAAACTGTATCTTTCTGTGACTTTAATTTTTTCATTGATAAAAAATGGGTTGTTGGGAGAATTGAACTCCACAGTTGGGATGAAAGGTATAGTACAGAATTGGTTGTGTGTGCTAAAATATAAGGTAGAAGATGAGACTGAATAAAATACCAGTGAGATTTTAAATTTTGGTATGCTGACTAAACAAATGAATAACAAAACAAAAACCCGAACCAATTTCCAGTAAAATTTTATATAAAAACGTCCTAACAGGATGAGCTATTTGGGACTAAATAAATGTCTTTCTGAACATTAATTCATGAAATTGGGGTTGAAATTTAATCAAAATCATCAAAGCCCACGAAAACATAAGAATCCCTTCAACTTAAAATTATTTATTCATTTTTACTGATTATTCAAATTCTCCACAGGTATTGATTTACCATTTTCAAAGCCTTCATATTTTAATTTCACGCAGCTCCAAAAAATTCACATTATTGTTCTCTGTTCTTATCCAAAGACTATCTATCTGTACAGGCTTGTTTCCTATTATGTAAACATTTTCAAAGTGATGCATACAAATAACAATAAAAGTTAAGTGAGACATCTGTAAATTAGGACATAAAAACAAACACAACATGTTTTCCATTTTTACTTATCTTGAAATATATCTTTTTTTAAATCCGTTCTTCCAAACCATAATTACCAGGGAAACAGAACAGCAAATTAAACTGAAATAACATGGTTTATGATGTGCACGTTAAGATGAAACATCCCACAATTCAGATAGAATTGCAACAATTGCAGAGTACATGTGCATAGAGTCTCCAGCTAAACCTTTTAACCTGAGTGAGGCTACCACCTATACTTCAAAGCACAGTGGGAAAACATAAGATAATTATAGAAGGGACTCAAGAAATATATATCTCCTTGTAATCTCAATTATACAAAGATTTCAGGGAAAGTATTATTTGTCCTGAATTTTCTACAGAATTATTTCAACTATCCATTTTGCTTTGGATGTATCGATACAGTTGTGTTAATTCTTAAAACTTATATATGAACATGCTTTTTACTGTAAGAGTCATAAAATGTAAAGATTGAAAGGGAAGACTCCATTATGGAGTAAAATCCTTTTGCTTTAAATCGTCTTTATATCTGAAAAGTTCTTCTTCTAGAATGCAGCTATTCAAATACTTCATAAAACCACCTTGCAAAAAATGCTCAGTCTATCAATTTAAAAGCTATCTTAAAGGTTATTTCCAAAGGCTTTTATTTCCTTCTCACAAGCTGGTCTTTTCAGTTAGCTTTTCCACAGGCCCTCGTCCAAGGCCTCTGCCTACTTCGGCCAGGAGGGCAGGACCCAGTTGTTGCTGGGAGCAGAACTCTGCCCCCTTGAGACCTTGGAGTCAATTGTCTGCAGTTTTCAGAGTTGTCTGACTGTACGTCCATTCCTGGCCCTCTGTTAATTTTCCCTGGGCTACAAGATAATGTCCTCAGCATGGAACAGGATCCTTTCACAAGTGCTAATTTGCCTGCTCCAGCCTCACCTTCTAACACTCCATGTGATGCTCCCTGGTCTATGAACTCCTCATTCTCCCTGGCCCACAACTCTTTAGCCTGCTATGTTTTGCTCCTTATTCGGTAACACCTTGGTACAAAATTTTCTCAACTTACTTTTTTTGCTTCTAGATGACTATTCATTCCTTGACGAGGGATTCTGTGAGAGTAGTTATGACAAACCTACCGACTTTGTGGTTTTCTTAGTATTAGAATCTTTTTATTTATTAAACTAGATTTGAAGCAATTTTAATGATTAATATCTGTGATCACTAAGCTCTCTCCAGTACATGATGTAACCTTTAAAACCATACATTGACTTTTACGTATGTATCATATATAGAGATGAAACCCCATTTATTATAAAATTGAGTTGTCATTAAAATTTAATTGCTCTGGATACCACTATTCCAAATTAGCTTGTAAATTATCCTTAAACTTCAAAACTCTAACTTTTAAAAACTTTAAAAATATTCAATACATTCTCACCAAATTCAATTACGTCTTACTCATAATTTTTTTTTAAGTGCTGAATAACTTTCTTATCGGAAAGCAAATCTGTTGGAATATCCTAAAATGCTTTGCATTTTAAGTGGATGAGCATGAAGAACTTATTACTTCTAATAGGAATGAAACAACAACAAAAATTGGTTTACTTCCGAGTGGATAAAAGATTATTTAAAAATGTATTATGTGAAATAAGTTAATCAGAGAAAGACAATTATCATATGATTTCACTCATATTGGAATTTAAAAAACAAAACAGAGGATCACAGGGGAAGGGAGGGAAAAAGAAAATAAGACGAAATCAGAGAGGGAGACAAACCATAAGAGACTCTTAACCATAGGAAATAAACTGAGGGTTGCGCGAGGGGTGGTGGGTGGAGGGATGGGGTAACTGGGTGATGCGCGTTGGGGAGGGCATGTGATGTGATGAGCACTGGGTGTTGTATGCAACTGATGAACCCCTGAACTCTGCCTCTGAAACTAATAATACACTATATGTTAATTAATAGAATTTAAATAAAATTTAAAAATAAAAATGTATTATGCGAATCTTCCTCAGCTAAAAGGAGGAAGTGGCTAAAAGTTAGACTCGAAAATTTTGTGGGGGGCACCTGGGTGGCTCAGTCTGTTAAAGCGTCTGCCTTCGGCTCAGGTCATGATCCCCAGAAGCAGTTGGGGTCCTGCTTCTCCCTCTGCCTGCCACTCCCCCTGCTTGTGCTCTCTCTCTCTGACAAATAAATAAAATCTTAAAAAACATGTTTGTGGAACACTGTCTTCATATAATTTTACCTAAAAGCTTTCTCCTTTCTAAAATAGTTTAATGAGACCTCACTGCATTAGCCATTGCTATGTAAATATGACTCCGTATTTTCCGATGATTTTTATGCCTAATGAATATATATAGCTTTTACTATTTGGCTTCACTGAGCTGTGCGAGGGAAAGAAGGAACATTTCATTTTTCACTTGCTAAAATTAATAGACATGTACTTTACAGCCCTCCACTGCTGAGCCCGCTGTCCTTGCAACTCAACAACACTTTCCCCATAGCGGGTTCTACATGGTAATAATTTATTCAGAACATTTGAAATGCTGTTTCTTTTAAAAATCAGGTCACTGGAGAACACTGAAATCAGACAAGGCATTAAAACAAATTTAATGAAACTTTCAGCAGATGAGACTGGCAGGACACAAGGCTCTGCAGCGGGGATAGTAGTCCAAACTGCTTATTAAGATAATCTCCTGCTGAGCATTTTACCTCTTGTGTTGCTTTCTGTGTCCCCTACGGTCTTGTTTTTGTTAGGTGCTTTTAACACATTCTGTGCCGCCCAACAAAGAAAAGAGGGGGCAATCCAAACAATAAAATTACTTTTTAAAAATAATAAAAGGCAGAGTAACTGCCTTTTAAATAACAACTCCTGGTACCTTCATCTAAGGCTTAAGGCTTTCAAAGTTATTCCCAACAAGCAAGAATAGGAAACAATGTTCTGCCCCTAATGGGGGCTCAGTACAGGCCAGTCCTGACTAACATCCACGGGAAGACCCTTTATCATATCTTTAGGGGCCTGCTTTTCTCTTGACAAGGAAAAAACCGTATACATGGGTTCGTGATTTGACCCACGGAGAAATAAATCTGTAGAGTAGGGAAGCACTTTGAGAAGGGTTTATTCTATATTAGGAAAAATACTTCTATGCCACAATCAAAATGAGCCCCGTTTTGGACAGATTTTCGGTTCTACTGGCCAGCAGGCATGAGCACATTCACCGGAGGGCTGGCCCATGGCTCTGCCTCAGTGACCTGTTCCATCCGCACCCCACCCCCCCAGCCCCGGCCAGAATGCTCCCATCAGTTGTTTTTTAGGGTAGCAGCCAGCCTGCCCTCATTTCCTTCCTGAACTACTTGAAGAAAGGTTATTAATTTAGCACTTTTGAATGCTGGCTGTTTCTTGCATCGGGTTAGAACATATCCTCTAACACAGGGCTGAGGTGATACAGGTAGGAGAGACACACACGACATCCGCAAGAATGTTGAACAGACATATTTTTTGGTATGTCCCATGGATTTACAGATTCAGCCGCCTGTAGAACTGGGCATGCTTAGTTATAAAGATGAGCCTGGCATCACCCCTCCTCCACAGGACTATCTCTGAGGAAATGTCAGATTCAGCCATTTGGCCATCAACACCGACTTTTTAGGCACTGTGAGTTGTTGAAGAAGTATTCATATTATTATAAATGCTAAAAATTTTGTTAGTAATAATAATATCAGTAAGAATAGCTAACATTTATGGAAATATGTGGTTTACATGGAACTATGTGTTCTTCTCTAATTCTCACAAAAAAACCTTGTAATTATTATCCCTATTTATCAATGGGAAATTGAGGATCACAAAGGTTAAGTAAATTTCCCAAGGTTGTAAATATTACGTTATATGAAAACAGTATGCAAGGCTTTCCTGCTAAGTATTATGAGTTCTTGAGCAAAAGTTGTACTGAAGTTGGGTCCTATCAATTTACCATTTCGCGGCACCACGAAATGTCAATAAATCTGATATTGAATAAGTTTGAGGAGTGTTGCACACCACATCCCTTCTTGAACCTCACAAGGTACATTAGCATATTAATGACTCAGAGCTGTCCTGCTAGAAAAGAAACTTGTTTATTTTGCTGAGAATTTTCCAAGTCTTGAAAAAGAGTGAAAAGTCTCCAGAGACAGATTTGATTCCATAAATATTTTATTAAAGTTGAATAAATTAGTCTGATTTTAGAGTTGACATATTTACTTAAATTTTGAACTAAGACACTTTAAAAGGGGATCATGTGGATAGCAGATATTAATTCTCCACATGCCTCTCTTCACTCAGAGGAAACCTCTCACCCCTTGCCCAATTCTTCCCCGAGGAAGTGACCACCGCTTTGTGGCTGCTGCAGGAGCGTCGGTATAAAGACTGTGTTTTGAAGTTAACTCGGAAGTGACATTGTCCTATATTTCTACTTTGAACAATATATGTAACATATGAAAATCTAGTTTTTCTTATGACATTAAAAAATATTTGCTTGTATATTCTGTTGCCACATCAGTGTCTAAGAAGGGTCTGAAGTGACGAAAATTCACTCTAACACTACCCATTTCCCTGTTAGATTTCGAAAGCTATCGATAGCACAGAATTTCATATAAAACAACAGGTCTATACTACGCATTCTCACTGTAAAATAAAATTTAAACAACTGAAGAGCAAGTTTATAAAATTCTATTTTGAATTGTTTCAAAATACATTTCTATTAAATGTGCATACATTTGTGTCCTCATATAAGGGAGTTAACATACCTATCTTCATGTTTTTCCATTTTTATTTGGTTTTGATAGGTGTACAGTCCCATTTCCTCATAGGCATTTTGGTTAGCCCATGCTGATTTGCCATTGGCATGAAGTTTTGCAAGATCATTTCGGAGCCTTTCATTCTCATATTCCAGTTTGTTAATAGATGTATGCCTTGAATGTTCTCTGTTAGTAAAGTCCATACTCTAGAGAATAAAAAAAAAATCACTGAAAAACTGTTCCTTATAAGTGATGCATATTTTCTGTGCATTTAGACATGTCTGTTGGAAGGGGTCTTCCACTGGAGTCCAAAGATACAGCTCTACTCCTGTGTACCTCCTAAAGCCCCTTCCCGCTCTCACCTCCTCACAATACAGATACTCAGTGACAGGTGCCACTGAACACTTCACAAGAAAAGCAATGCATACACTAGTGTCCGTGCTCACGTACGCATTAGCATTCTCTGTATCTAGAACAGATCGGCTGGATTAAAGAGTTTTCATGTTTATAGGGTATGCCTTCTGGTGTTAATAACGGAACCAGAATTAACATACATTTCAATTTTGAAAGACTTTTTCTCTGAGGACAATAACACGTCATTATAGAAAATCATATACTGATTCCCCACTGTTGGGTGACGCAACAAATTATATACAAAATCCATATAGACTAGAGTCTGCTTCTGGACCATTTTAAAGAGTCTGCTTCTGGACCATTTTAAAGAGTCTGCTTCTGGACCATTTTAAAGAGTCTGCTTCTGGACCATTCTAAAGAGTCTGCTTCTGGACCATTTTAAAGAGTCTGCTTCTGGACCATTCTAAAGAGTCTGCTTCCGGACCATTCTAAAGAGTCTGCTTCTGGACCATTCTAAAGAGTCTGCTTCTGGACCATTCTAAAGATCTCACAGCTGAGATGGTGCCAGTACCACAGTTTTGAGGAGTGTGGCTCCATGATGAAGTTTTACTATCTGGTATGTGCCACCCAATTTTTAATGTGTCTTAAGAAGAGAATGTGAAACATGTTTAAATCACAAAATGAGTGGTTTAGAGCAAGAACAAAAATTTCTGATGCTTTTTGAATTAAATGCTCTAAGAAGTTTCTTAGGGAGAATCTAAACTTTTCTTCTCGCAAAGTTTTAAAAAACAGGATATATTCTCACAAGAAAACTCATGAAAATGCTTTAAATGAGTCTACATAGTCCTTTCTGGTCCTATGATGTAGGTATCTATGAGTCATGTAGTTGCTGATTCAACAATACTTCTAACAATACGCTTCTAGCACAAAAAGCGTAACATGGATAAAGTATCATTTTTGAAGCTCCAAACTTCTGTGGTTAAAAGCTCATTAAGACTATAGATGAAAATGGCTTAGAACTTCTATTTTGAAGTTTCTAAATAAAAGGCTTTGACATGGAAGACATTTCATGGGCTAGGCACCCCATAAGTCATTACAATTTTTTTTGACGAAACTGCACGTTCTAAATTATTCATATACTATCGTATTAGTATCAGGATTGACAAATAAGTGTAGAAATGTATATATATTAGGTATTAAAAATGTTTACCTATTTGTTCTATTTTTTTGCTTCCAAGGCCAAGCCTGCTTACTACATTTTCTGTTTACTGCCTAATGTGTTATAGAAGCTCATGAATCTGTAGAATGAAAGAAAATTCTCCAGGAGGGCAAATTCCCCCAAAACAATACAGGAAGGGTTATGTGTTTATACAGCTATGTATCAAGGTGCCCTTTGGAAAAGAAGGACCTCTGACGGTATTTCTCTGCTTGGTAGGCCCTTGCCTTTAAGTATGCCTTCACATTTGCTCATTTGAGATACACCAGTGCAGATAAAAGAGTAATCTGTACTATGCGCTACAAGAGAAAGGATTGGTTATTATAAAATGAGAGCAGATTTGCAATACATATAAAGGAGGTGGTCTTATAAAATTTTGCCCTTCATAAGGAAAATACTCATTTGAGCAGATCTGGCCAAGAAAGGTCATGGAAAAGATCCAAAATTTTACTCCTAAAAAAAATAATCTATTCATCAAAATATATAATTCTTGATGGTCTGCTGCTCAGTTATAACTTTATTTAAGCTTTTTCTATAAAATTAGATTTCATCTGTGATTCTTTTTGGCCCAGTGTTGGTTTAAAGTAATTAAGAATGAGAGGAATAATTTTTTAAAGACTCCATAATTTTCTACATGCACCATAATTAAATAAGTGTTGTGAGCATGACCTGAAAAAATTACATAGGTGATGTATTTACATGATTTATATTTAAAAGCATATTCTATTTTCCTTGACAACATTTTGGGGCTTTCTCATTTCATGTTTCTTTTAAATATTTTTCTAGTAATTTCAGGAAATAATCCTCCACTAGATGGTTATCATGTGAAAATAGGCACTGATTAAATTCTATCTCTGTATTTCTGATGGCTTATTTTATAGGCCTATTATTCCAAATTTTTCCCCCAAATTTTAGGGGTTTGTAGTTTTAACCCATTGCTTCATTCTTGAAAAGGCAAAACCTCCTAGTGCCTACATGCTTTGACATGAGGCCAGTTGAGTTACTGAGGTGTTTGAATAGTACTTTATATATACACTTTTTCTTTTAAATTCATGTATATTCAACAATAATAGGCTAAGAAAGTATTTCTACAGAAGGACCAGCTTTAATCATGTTTTATGGTTAGTATATTAATTTTTAATATGTAAATGGATGGATTAGATACTTGTGAGGGTACTAATTTTTTAGGTTAATATTTTATTTGGCAAACTTTATGGATAGTGAAGGGCAAATTAGTTAAAAATTACCATAAATTCTGAGTTCTGATTAAGTCTGATTTTATGATACCTTTCTTAAATGAAGGAAAATTTACTAAATATACTTATGGGTCTAAGGTAATATGGAATCACAAAAAACTATCATGATAAACTTGATTTTTTCAATAGCTACCCAGGAGGAGAATAAAGGTCAACTCCTCACACTTGTCTTTATGTAATCGTTCTTGCACAAATCCAGGAAAACATCTTCTTCAGAGCTACTTCTGTTGCTATTTTAAGCAGCTCATGAGACCTGAGGAGAACTTACATACCAGGTGGTTAGTCTCATCAGCGGATTCTGCCGAGGAAAATGCGAGCTGCCACAGCCCCAAGCATGCAACGGGTAATAACCGAGTGCAGGACCCACTCTTACTCCTACCTCTGGGGGAGGGCCTTTTTAAAACTTTCTTTCCCTAAGTGTGAGTAAGCAGGGTGCTTCAAAGTTAGTCAAGCAGAAAATTCACGAAGTTCTAGTGATTTTGAAATGACCTACCTTAATATCAGTTATTTCGCTTGTCTAGGAAGGAAAAACAAATAATTATTGTTTGAATATTATCCAAATACCACATATTTCAGAAAACCTAAAAATAATGATGTAAACATTTTGTTTCTTATTGCTTGAGGTAAAATTTCAGTGCCCATTCTTTAATTCCATGTTTATTTATCCATTCCAATTATTTCAGAAAGAATTAACTATCTCATGGGATTTTAACACATAACAGATAAGAGTTTTCTTTAATGTGAAATCTTTCAAATAATGAATGCTAGATAAGTCACATAATAGATTGCATACTCTTAAAGAACAACGAGTTATATTTGCTCTTTTTTTAATTCAATAGACACTTGAGATCTTTCACTTTGGGGAGTGGCTTGACTATTTAAATTATCAAAGTCAATGCCAAACCTTCACGTACAAAAAGTAAAAGGGAGCAATTATAAAGTCAACTTTCTATATGAATTACAATCCTACATAAAGTGTATGCGATTAAATACTATTTTAATAAGGCATCACACTGAGGGCCATTCATCAGTGGCATTCCATTTTATGATATCCAATTAACCAATCTTTAAACAAATACACACTGTACATACATATATATATGTGCTGAGTGCTACAGAGGTGATCAAGTATGAAAAAGTGACCCTGCCTTCACGGAAAATACAATAAAACTGAGTAGACGAAATTAACATGTATGAAAAAATAGTGACTCATATAAAGTGTAATTATGTATTAAATTATGTTACACCAAGTTGAACTCAAATGTTTTCTGAATCAACGAATGGCAACAACTACTGGACTAAGATCATGTAGGTGAGATAAAACAAAGCTCTGGCAATCTCTTTAATGACGTGAGCAATAATTTCCATGAAAATTTATTCATGCCTCTTACACTACAGGTGAGACCCACAAATCCACAAGTATTCGAGCCTTACCCTATACCAAACCCTGTATGAAGAAGTATAAAATATAGTACACTTCTTCCCTCAAGGAGTCTATGACTGATGAGACAAGACATACAAAAACAATTAGAAAATAAAAGAAGACAATTCAAAACTTGATGCTAAATTGTTATACCTGTTAAAGTCAAAGAAGAAGTAAATGGAGCCTAGAGTAATTGAAGATGAATTCATGGAAGAGATATAATTTAATCTAGGTCTGAAGGGACTGGTAGGATTTATAAAGTACAACTATGTCTTTACTTTGTTAAGGAAAGGAAAGCATTCAGGTGGAGGGCATATAATGGATTCATTCACTCATTCCCTCACTCACTCACTCATTCACTCATCTAACAAAATATTTTTTCACTGCCTCCTGCATTCAGGCACTGTACTAAGTGCTTGGCTACAATGGTAAACTAGGACCATAACTGCCCTCAATGAGCGTACTGGGTAGGGGTTGGGTAGCTGACAAGATATAGGCAATTTTACCATTGTACTATGATGGATGTTATGATGGTTTCAAGGACAGACACTTAACAGAGCAGAGGAAAATCAAAGAAGATTTTGTATGACATGTAAAATTTATGCTGAGTTACCTGAAACATTAATAGGGAATGGCTACGTGAAGTAGGAAAAGGGAATTTTTAGCTAGAAGGAAAGCACGTGTGAAGGCCTGGAAGCAAGAAAGGGCATGAGAAAGGACCATCACATACACAGATGAGGCTAAGACAGGCCTAGCTCTAGCAGAGGATTTGTGTAGGTCACTAAAGGGAAACAAAGTGGGAGAGCCAGATTAAAGAAGCAATGGAATATGAAGAGTTCTGACTTCCTATTGGAAACTGAGCACATGTTCTTGAAAGGAAGGATAACACAAGGAAAGGTTATGTTAGAAAAGCACGTCGTGTATGAGAAGTGGAGAGAGCTTGGAAGCCACTGGGTACTGCAGAGGAAGTAACCTGGAGTGGTTGATGGATCTAGCCTCTAAGGGGGAGCATACTGCCAGAGAAACAAAAGTCAACAGCAACATTTGGGGAACGAGTAGAGGCAGGTACAGGAGGGTGAGAAGCCAGTGAATAAAACAGAAGAAACAGAGAACCACAGGATATTATAACAGTTAGTATCATGCATTTGGAGTTATTCAAACTAACTTACAACCTATGTGATCTTGGGCAAGTTGCCTAAAAACTTAAAGATTTCATTCCTTTTTCTGTGAAATGAGATCGTCACACCCAACCACCATATACTCATTATAAGGATATAGATAGACACTGATATATGTAAAGTATTCAGCAGATTATAAGGCATGTATGTGATAAACACTAAATGAATCAGTAGCAGCTCTTTGTTATTACACAGTTCTCCCAGTTTCCCTGAATCTTTCTCATCCCTGGTCTTTGTACATTCTATTCTCTCACCATGATTCTTTCCCACCAATCTGTCTGGTTGACTGCTCCCCAGATGCCTTTTATTGCTCCCAAGACAGGGTTAGGTAACCCCTATCAGGGTCCCTGAATTCTGAGCTTTCCTACCACTCTCTAGTGTAATTATCCAGGTAACTGTCTATATCTGGTAATATATGGTCTCCTTCTACTAAGTTTCACGAATTCAAGGATCTTGTCTGACTTATTCACAACGCTCACATACTGCCAGATACACAGTAGGCATAATCAATAAATATTTACAGAATGAATGAATGAATGAATGAATGAAAACATTCTGTGGTGACTGTGGCATGCAATAGACAGAGAACCGAATAGGGAGCCCAGAAATAAACCCACACAGTATAGTCAACTAATCTTTAATAAAAGCACCAAGAACACACAGTGAGGAAAGGATAGTCTCTTCAATAAATGTTGGGAAAACTGGATATTCACAGGTGAAAGAATGACACTAGACCTCTATCTTCTACCACTCTTAAAAAAATTAACTTGAAATGGATTAAAGACTGACATATCAGACCTGAAACTGTGAAACTAGAAGAAAACAGATGGGCAACAGACACTTGATATTGGTTCTGGCAATGATTTGTTGTATATGACACCAAAGCACAGGCAACAAAAGCAAAAGTAGACAAGTGGGCCTACATCAAACTAAAAAGGTTCTTGCACAACAAAAGAAACAATCAAGAGAGTGAAGAGGCAACCTACAGAAGGGGAGAAGATATTTTACTTAGAAATTATTTAGAAAGTATTGAAACTATTGTCACATAGAATCCAGGAATATGTCAAAATTGTTAAAGTAAGACTGGGGTTGAATTTTGTCCCCCCAGCAAAAAGAAGATATGTTGAAGTCCTAACTCCTAGTACCTCAGGACATGGCCTTATTTGGAAAAAGGATCTTTACGTAGGCAATCAAGTGAAAGTGAGATCACTAGAGGGGGCCCTAATCCAATACGACAGGTATTCTATAAATATTAGGGGAAATTTGGACACAGAGAAGGACACGCATGGTGGGAAGATGATATGGAGAAACAGAGAAAGGCTGTGTGAAGACAGATACAAGGAGGATGCCTTGTGAAGACAGAGGACAGGAATGATGTATCTATAAGCCATGGATTGCCAAAGATGGCTGGCAAATCACTAGAAGCTATCAAGAGGTGAGGAAGAACCATCCTCTACAGGTTTCAGAGGCAGCGTGGTCCTGTTGACACCTTGATTTGGGGCTTCTATTTCCAGAACTGTATGACAAGAAGTTTCTATTGTTCTAAGTTACCTGGTTTGTGGTACTTTGTTATGGCAGCCCAAGCAAATGAATACAATGACCAAGAAAGTTTATTCCAAAAATTCAACGATGGGTCAGTATCAGGAAATGTGTCAACCATAGTCTATTATACATCAACAAATCAACAGACAAAACCCACATGGTGTCATCTATGCTGTAAAGGTATTTGATAAAAGCCAGCAGCAAATCTTAAAGACTCTGAGTATACTAGGAATAAAAAGAATTAAAGCCATAATCCAAGAACAAATATTATTCTAAACAGTAAAACTCTAAAACAATTTCATCTAAAGTCAGAAATTAGACAGTTTTGTCAGTAATCACTCTTATTATTTCATATTCTCTTGGTTTAAGCAAATGCAGTATGGCAAAAAATAACTGATATGAACAGTAGAAAAAAAGAGTTGAAGTTATCTATTTTTGTTAAAATGACTGTATATCTCAAAAAACCCTAAGAACCCCTAATAAAATGCCCACTAGAATTAAAAGACAGTCTGGCTTTTTTACTATATTAGCAATAAGTTCTTATATGGAAAGAGGAAAATATTCCACTTATAACAGTGACAAGAATTATAAAACACCTAAGCATAAATTTTAAAAAGAAGGCACAGAACCTATACAAAGAAAATTGTAAGATCTTATTGAAGAGCATAAACTGAGATATGAAGAAATGGAAAGCCATGTCATATTCCTGGACTGAGAAAACTTACTATTATAAAAGTGTCAATTCTTTTTATTTTTTAAGATTTTATTTATTTGTCACAGAGAGAGAGAAAGAGAGACAGACAGCGAGCACAAGCAGGGGGAGCGGCAGGCAGAGGGAGAAGCAGGTTCCCCACTGAGCAAGGAGCCCAATGCAGGGTCAGGACCCCGGGATCATGACCTGAGCCGAAGGCAGACGCTTAACCGACTGAGCCACTCAGGCATCCCAAAAGTGTCAGTTCTTTCAAAATTATATGTAAATTTATTTTGATTCCAAATAAAACCCAACAGGAAATTATCTGGAGAAACTGGATAAATTGAACTTAACTTTCATATAAAAATTTAAATTGGGTTTTTGTTTTATATCATATGTAAAATTATAATTCAAATGGATTAAAGACTTAGATGAAAAAATGTAAAATTCATTGAAGACACTCTAACAAACAGTGTATACTGTCAAGAAGTTGGAAAAACCATGTTATTCCAGGAAGAAAATTCAGAAGCTGTAAACAGATACATGTGTCTGACAGATGGAAGTGTTTTTTTAAGGTTTTATTTATTTATTTGACAGAGAGAGAGAGTGCACAAGCAGGGGGAATAGTAGGTAGAAGCAGCGGGAAAAGCAGGCTCCCACCAAGCAGGGAGCCTGATGGGGGGCTCGATCCCAGGACCCCGAGATCACGACCTGAGCCAAAGGCAGATGTTTAAACAACTGAGCTACCCAGGTGCCCTGACAAAAGTTGAAAACTTTTTGTATGGTAAAAAGATATAAATAGAATTATAGGCAATAAATTTAGGAAACTGCTGTTGTAAACTGACAAGAAAAAAACATCCTAATAGAAAAATGAGCAAAGAATATAATTCATAGTCCACTGCCAATAAATATACAAAAATATACTCACTGTAGCCAGGGAAGTAGAAATTAAAGTACTACTGAGAAATCACTTTACACCCATCAGACTGACAAAAATCTAAAAGAGTAATAAAACCTCTTGCTGCTAAGGAGGAAAGAAAAAGGTGCGCACATACAGAGACGGGAGAAATATGATCTGACAACAAATGTTTTAAAATTAAAGTATTCAGGGGCACCTGGGTGGTGCAGTTGGTTAAGCATCCGATTCTCAGTTTTAGCTCTTTGCGATCTCCGTCATGGGATCAAGCCTCACAAGGGGCTCCATGCTCAGCACGGAGTCTGCTTCAGATCCTCTCTCCCTCAGCCCCTCCTGCCTGTGTGCTCTCTCCAACAAATAAATCTTAAAAAAACGCATATGTTTTCATTCAGCAATTCCTTTTTTTTTTTTTTATAAAGGGAGAGAGAGGGCGGGCAGGCAGAGGGAGAGAATCTTAAGCAGGTTCCATGCCCAGCGCAGATCCCGGGGCTCGATCTCACGACCCTGAGATCATGACCTGAGCCAAAATCAAGAGTTGGACGCTTAACCGACTGAGCCACCTAGATGCCCCCAGCAATTCCATTCTTAGGAAGCTGTTCCAAGATATATGTATGAGGATGTTTTTTACAGTATTATTTATTTGTGCAAAAATCTAGAAAGACTTGAATTAATTTCAAATGAATTGGTTCTGAAAAACAGTTGAATAAATTTTAATACATTTACATCATGGGTTATTATTAAGCCATTATACAAAACGAAATAGACCTAAACAAGTTGATTTGTAAGGATTTGCAAAGGATATTGCTGAGTGAACAAAAACAAAACACAGAAAAGTGTGTATAATGTAATCCAATTTTTAAAAAAGTTAAAACCCCAAAATAGGTATATGACTACATACCTATGTGTATATATATTCACACACACACGAGTTCATAGATACGAAAAAGTACAAAATGACACATACTGAATAGTTAACCTGTGTTATCTGGTAGATGGGGTATGAGGGGGGTAGAGAAACAGAGCAAAGGAGAAAGGGAAAAGCAAGAAAAAAGAGACTGCATGAAAATCACTAGTGTAAGTTGTGATGCAATTTATTAAAAATTCTATATATTCTACATGAGTATATATTGATTTTCCTAAGAAATGAGGGAAAAAAAGATGTTTTCCTCCTGTCTTCTAGAGATGTCCATGATATATAGTTAAAAAGCAGTTGAGAATAATGTACTTATTATACACTTATTTCTGTAAAGGGACGCTCAGCTCATCCCTTCTATATGTGTGCACGAGCCAGAAAAAAGTTACAGAAGGCTACACACTAGTTTGTTAGCACTGGATATCTCTGGAGTCCAACCTGGGATTGGAGATAGCAGTGGGATAATTAGCTTCTTCTTTACATATCTTTATGTGTTTTATTTCTTGAAAAAAACAAATCAATGAAGAAAGCCAAATGCCTATCCAAGCCAGTGTGAAGCAGGCTCAGTGTGGGCTGTGATGACGCAGAATTCACACCGAAAAACATTTAGTTTGAAATAAAAAAAAAAATAACACAAAAACCATTTTGTGAGAGGGAAAAAAAAGATACTCATGGGGGCAGGACCCAATTTAAATTTTTGTGTGTCAAGCCTTTAGAAATAAGAGTCCTAAATGTCACACAGATTTTATGTAACAGATAGGGAAACCATATATACTTTCCTTTTTATCCATCTGTCCTCCGATCACAGAATCTGTCACCAGGGCCAAAGAAGGCAGAATGCTTGAAGAATGCTTCTAACTCTCTGATGCTAGAACACTTACCATTATGGGAACGAGAACCTACTCTCACAGAAATACAGCATCATGGAGAACCCCTACTCCAACTTCCTCATGTCATAGCTGAGGAAACTGAACTGGCCACCCATGCTCATCTTTTATCCTCTCCATTCTCTCAATGGCAGGGACATTATTTTATTTTAGAATTTTCTCTCAGAGCAAATAAATGCTAAAGAAGTAACAATGGTATTTCCTTAGTTTGATAAATAAAAGTTCTCCTATCTACATATAAAAACCCACCTTCAAGGGCTATATTGAGCTAGGGAAATGAAAGGCACAGAGCCTGTTTTAGCTGCCCTGTGTTAATCTATAGAGTCAGTGGTTCAAACCACAAGGTCAATCCTCAGTCATTCATTTGTTCATCCTCCCTTATATTCAATCAACATCCAGTGAACACTTACTATACCCCTGACATTTTGAGGTGCTGGTGCGACAAACATGAATAAAACGTGGTCCCTGTTCACCATCCAGTCGGGAAGTGACAGGCTACCAAACAAGTGAGACCAAAATACAAACCAAGTGTGGATGGACCAGTTCACTCTGACTGGGGTTTCAGGGGTGGCTTCATCAAGGGTAAGGCTGACATGTGAGTCAGGCCATGTAAGATGCAGGATTTCAGAGATAACAGCAGGAGCAAAAGCAAGCACGTAGCATGTTGGAGGAAACGATCAGAATTTAGCCCAATCCAAGAAAAGAGCAAAGGAGAAAACTCGAAATTCAAATGTTCTAGGCTGAGGATAAAAATTAAGTTTAATCCAAGTGCAAGATAATTTGCCGCCCAACCCCTGCCTGCCTGACACACAGGAAATGCTTAGTAAATAAGGTCTGGGTAAATCCTGACTAACTCTGTAATCTCTCGGTTCGATTTACTGAATGATTTCAGCGTTATTACCATGTACCGTCCGGGGTCTAAATCTCCCATCATTCCTTTCAGGTGTGTGTTTTCCTTTTGGACAGCTTTATATCTCATATCTGAGACCTGAAAGCAGATCGGTAGGTAAAAGTGAGTGTAAAATACATAATAAAAGCTCACAATTGTATTAAAATTAATTTTATTAACCTAAATGTTTTCTAAGTGTAGTGAAGAGAAACACTGATTAGGCATGATCATCCTAAATCAGTATTTGCATTCAGTTCTCTCTTTGGCAGCCCTCACTTAACCCTCCTTTCCTGATCAGTGCTAAATTAAAAACACATACTGACAATAACAACTCATTTACTTTTTTCTTTCCAATTCTAAAATTCCATTTCTCACTTCTATTTTCTATTGTATGCAAATAAGCACCAGAAAAATCACAACTTATTTTTATTTTTTAAAGATTTTATTTATTTATTTGACAGAGAGAGACACAGTGAGAGACGGAACACAAGCAGTGGGAGTGAGAGAGGGAGAAGCAGGCTTCCCGCTGAGCAGGGAGCCCGATGCGGGGCTCGATCCCAGGACCCTGGGATCATGACCTGAGCCGAAGGCAGATGCTTAACGACTGAGCCACCCAGGCGCCCTGAAAAATCACAATTTAAAAAAAAACGCTCCAATAACACTGCCCATGGAGTTCTTCACTACCTAATTAATTTTTACAATATGCAAATGTAACTTTTATATTTAATTTTGTTCTTTCTAATATGTCTGCCAAGCTACCCTCTTTCTTTTTGGTGACTATTTCATTTCGTCTAATGTATTTATTTTTCCCTGATTTCTTCTATTTGACAGTACTTAGACATAGTATCTGCTCTTTTATCATATAGGCCTCATTTCTATATAAAACACTTCCCTTGAAATGATTTACTTTCATAGATTATAAAATATATTCTCCTTAACAAAAATCTAAAAACATAGAAAAATATAAAGATGAAAATAAGAATCATCCATAATCCAACTCCCCAGATCCCTGCTAACACCTCTCAATATCTTTTCTGAGGGGCGCCTGGGTGGGTGAGTGGTTAAGCGTCTGCCTTTGGCTCAGGTCACAATCCCAGGGTCCTGGGATCGAGCCCCGCATCGGGCTCCTGCTCAGCAGGAAGCCTGCTTCTCCCTCTCCCACTCCCCCTGCTTGTGTTCCGTCTCTCGCTGTGTCTCTCTCTGTCAAATAAATAAGTAAAATCTTTAAAAAAAAGTCTCTTTTCCTACACAGGTACAGCCTATGCTATTATCCCCTCTATGCTGTGTTCCTGTGTACTGTACAAATTAATCACAGTTTAAGGTTTATAACTGGACAAAGGCTGACTCTCGTTTTTATAATACACAGGGTTTAAATAGCCATCTTTTTGGTGAAGTGACCCTCAAATGCCTAGAAAGTTATAGAATGGTGCTCTCAAAGCCTCTCGATTTGGAGAAAAAAAAAACAAAAACAGATAACAGGTCACCAATTTGATGATGAGTGAGGGATTGAGGGAATTTCAAAAGAAATAGGAAGAAAGGAAGGGAGGAAGGAGGAAAAAAGGAAGGGAGGGAGGACTTTGAAGTTACTTGCAGGATTTTAACAGCAGAATGGTATAATTGCTGTTTGTTTACCATGAACCATGCTGTACATTGAGTCAATGTTCAGTAAATATGGACTAATTTTCATGTTTCAACATCCTTTTTTAAAACCCCAAGATATGGGGTGCCTGGGTGGCTCAGTCGGTTAAGCATCTGCTTTCTGCTCAGGTCATGATCCTGGAGTTTTGGGATGGAGCCCCACATCAGGTTCCTTGCTCAGCGGGGAGCCTGCTTCTCCCTCTGCCCCTCAACCCGCTCTCATGCTCTCTCTCTCTCAAATAAATAAAATCTTAAAAAAAAAATCCCAAAATAAATACATAAAATTGGGGTGAGAAGTATCCACAAAAAGCTGGAATAGAGGCTTTTTTTTTTTAAAGACAAAAATATTAATGGAACTACAGGACACAAATTCAAGAACAAATCTTTGACTAGAGCATACTGTGGGAGGTGATCAAAATATGGGTCACAAGGAAATGTTAGGATGAGATTTAATGCAATTATCTTGTGTCGTCACTTTTGCCCTCGTTCTGTTTTGATGACACTTTGCATTATTTTGTAAAGGCTTTATGTGGCTCCAGCAAGCATTTCTGTGAGGCTAGTCTCAGACTGAACACTGAGAAATGCAGTGCTTTGCTGGTCATCGAGGAAAACCACGGTCTGCACTGGGCAAGACAGTGACCCGGACAAGGGCTGTCCTGCCCGCTTGCGTACCTGTTGTTTTGCTAACATTTTTTCTTTTATTTCTAACTCCATTTTTAACTGTCTTTCCAGAAGGGCAGCTTTCTTCATGATAGTTGCTATAGTGATCTCCTTCTGATGAAGCTCCTCTGTTAGGTCAGAGATTTCGTTCCTCATTCTTTCCTGCTCAGAGCCATGGTACTCTTCCTCCTGATAGAGTTGGCTTCTTATCTGCAGCAGAGACATTCCGGCAAATATTAACAAATCTTTTTATTTATCAAGCAGCTTAAAGCTTGTGTTCAGTCTTCCTGTCCTTTGGCAGGCCCCACTTTACCCTCCTTTTCCGATCAATGTTGAATTAAAAACAGATACTTAAAATAAATGACTCATTTAACTTTTTTCCTTTCAAATTCAAAATTCCATTTCTCACTTCTATTTTCTATTGGATGCAAATCGTCACTTACTACTGATGCTACTTTGATAACTACTTTGACAGGAAGGTGAAGAAAATATTATCAAGCACTTACCTCCCAGCATAACTGAGGGATAATTAGTATACAAAAACTGCACGTAATTATCGTAGACAGTTTGGTGAATTTGGACATACACTCATGTTACTATCACCACAATCAATATAATAATCATACCCATTACCTCCAAAAGTTTCTTTGTGTTCCTTTTTTTGCTTTAAATTTGTGTGTGTGTGGTAAGAACACTTAACATGGGATCTACCCTCTTAAAATTTCAAGCGTCAACTATAGACACTGTGCTGGAACTTCATACCCGTCAAACGACCACTGCAGAATGCGTGGTGGAAAAGCCTTAGACCCACTAACCAGAGGCGGACGGACCAAGCATGTTTTTAGGGAGAAAAAACTGGCCGAGAAAGGTTAAGTGACTTGCTCAAGGTCATAAAGCTATTAACTGGCAGAGCTGGGACTAGAACCTAGGACTCTTAGCTTTAAATTCAGTGCCTTTTTGACTAACCTGTGTGTACTGTTTATGACTAAACAGTATGTTTTTCAGAATCATGTTATAATAAATTTCAAACTTAATGTGTGTCTGAAAATGCATCACCTCCCTGCCCTTAAGCCTGTGGAGTCCCTTGTTCCTAAGCAGGTTAGGCCTTCCCCGTCAGCAACCTCTGGATCAGCTTGGGCTCCTCCCTACCCTTGTTGTGCCGACTGCACTCAGGCAGCAAATTCTGTCCCTTGCACTTCAACTTCTAAATCTCTCCTCTGCTCTCCATTTCTACTACTACTGTCTTGATCCAGCCTCTTACCACCTTTCTAGAAATCATTCACTGTCTCTAATTCTTGAGATTTGAAGATAAAGTGAATAGTCAGCAATCTCAAGAAAATCATAGTCCATTGGGGGAAACAAAAATCAACAGTTACAACACAGAGTAGCAATCCACGTCAGCGGTATGTGGTGGAGGGGTCCTTAACCCAGCCTGGGGATGTCAGGATGGGCTTCCCAGAGGGGGGGTGGACATCAGACAAATACTGAAGGACGAATGGAAGCCAGATGGAAGGCAGGCATGGAGAAGGACCCAGGGCAACGAGTGCAGGGAAGACTCTGGGGATGAAAGAATGCACGCCCAGTGAAGCAAGACGAGTCTCGGGTGGCTGGGACGCGGCGTGTTGTGAGAAATAAGGCTGGAGAGTTTAACGGAGCCCATCCATGAAGAGATTTAAATGAATTTCCTCAGGGCACTTACTTCTAAAATTGATTTTTTTTTTTCATTTAATCTTTAAAGATTTCAGGATCTATCTGTAAAAGAATAAGGGCACTCTTTCTTTTTTTAACATAGCCAGAACACCAATATAAGATCTTAAAAATATTAGCAATTCCTCAATATCATCAAATATCCAGGAAGTATTCAAATTTAAAAATGTATCAGGACTGTAATGAATGTTTTTTGTTTATCTGAATTGGGATCTAAATATGGGGACTGGCTCATATCTTTATAAAGCCCCTCTTTTGTGTGTGTTTGTGCGTGTTCTATGTAGTCTACATACATCATCTCATTTAATCCCAGCAACAGTTCTCTATTTTGCGGAATGAGAAGTTAAGTACGTAACTTTTCACAGTCACATTCCTGGCGATAGGCAGTCTGATTCCAAGACCTTACCCACCATGCTACGTAACCCCTATGAGCCGAACCCTGGAAGGTTGTTCACACAGTGGAAAAAGCTACCGTGGGATGACCTAATGTGGAAAGGATGCATGTCCCGAAGGAAGACCTGATCTGTCCTCAGCTCTATACCACCAACCCCTCATGTGATTCTATTCCTATTATTAATATTTTTAGAGTTTCAGAGTTGGGGGGCGCCTGGGTGACTCAGTCGGTTAAGCATCTGACTCTTGATTTTGGCTCAGGTCATGACCTCAGGGTCGTGAGATCGAGCCCCATGTTGGGCTCTGCACTGGGCATGGAGCCTGCTTAAGATTCTCTTTCTCCCTCTCCCGCTGCCTCTCTCTCTGCCCCTTAAAAAAAAAAAAAAAAAAGTTTCAGAGTTGGACATGACCTTAGGGGTCTCATGGTCCAACCCCAACCCCATCATTGAACAGATGAGAGAGAGAGAGAAAAAAAGACTCCCAGGGAAGGGAATGGACTGGGCCCAAGTTATCCAGCTCCTAGGAGCAAAAGGGAAGACTGGGAGAGAAGAGTACAAAATACCCTCACCCCAAGGACAGTGTTACAAGTCTCCTTTCATCTCCAGTCTTCTCTGATTTTTTTCTTTACAATTTATTTGATGAAACAACGGGGTTCTTCTGTGGTTTATCCCAGTTTGGATTTTGCTGATTGCATCCCTGTTGTGTAGTTAACAGTTTCCCTTAAAATGGAACTTTCAAAATGTAAAAAAAAATGAATATACTATTATGAAAAAGGAGTAAACTGTTTTTATTACTTTCAGAGCATTTAGATATTAAAACAACATGCTCTACTGCAAAGCTTCCCTCTAAATGAGATTAATTTACCGAGCTCTAAATGACTTTTGGCTTTATTAAAAATGTCAATTTTATCACGAAGTACATGACAAAAATAGTTCTACACTGAAAAAAGAGAAAGAAATAAAACACTTGCAAGATTCCTAATACATGGTTCTTGTTGCTTTTATTACAAGAGAACGAAAATGCTCTCCAAAAACACTTCCTGGGAGCTATAGCTATTTATACACAATTCATTTGTTACCTTTTCTGCACAGCAGTGCATTATCTAGAGGTCTCCAAGAGCCTATGAAGAGAATTTGTGCCTAGTATTCTCTCCTTCCATATTGAAACTATGCGATGTCAGTAGATTCCTTGTTATTCAAAGTGTTACTGAGTCTATGAGGTTAAGAACAGTGTAACTATACTTCAGGTGGCTTTAATCAACCTTTGTATCATAATGCCTTCATTGGGGATACCAGCAAAGAAAGAGTTTTTTAAAGTTACATGTTTAAATAGCAGTGAAATCAATTTCATGGGATGATGTGAAAAATAAAAGGAAAATGATCATTAATTCATAACAACTTTTCTACACTTAATTTAAAGCTACTTGACAGTCAGCTCTGTGGGAGACAGGATTTGTCTTTTACATCACTGCATTTCCTACAAAAACAAGCAGAATAGCTGTAGTCCTACTAGATGCTCAATAAATATATGTTGAATTTATACAAATGGCCACTGAATTTATGAGCTGATACAATTATGGGAGACCTTCACCTTGATATTGATTCATTTGTTCTCCAAATATTTATTTTCACTTTTGTATGTCAGGCTCTGTGCTGGGATAGATGATGATTCGAAGCCATGTCCAGGTTTTCCCTACTTTTAACAACGGTTTAGATCATATAACATTGAATATTTAGGTGTGATCCTCAAACCCAAAGACCAGAGATGTGGGTAGTAGCCATGATAAGCTCATGGAAAGGAAGCCCCTACTGGATTTTGCTAGAGGGAGAAGAGAATATACTTTTTGTAGAGAGTTGAAAACCACAGGTTTTCTAGGACAGGGCCCAGGCTTATTCATCCTTGTGTTCCTAGCTCCTGGCAGATTACCTGGCATGGGTTAGGTGCTCAGGGACAAAAGGTAACCAATAACAGTAGCAGCCTTCCCTCACTAGGCGCCTCCTCTGAGCTAGGAAGGCCCTGTTCTAAGCTCTTTATATGCATTTTTTAAATGGATTTTAACTTAAGGGAAGAGTATGAGCTCTGGAGTCAGATTGCCTGGATCTGAACCTGACCTCTGCTGCCCAGTAGCTGTGTAATATTGGGGGAAATTACCCAACTTCTCTGTGCCTCAATGTCATCAAATGTAAAAAAAAGATAGTATTAGTACCTTCCTTATAAGGTGGTTGTGAGGAATCAATGAGCTGAGATTTGTTAGGCCCTCAGAGAGTCCCTCCTGGCCCATGGGGAGTGCTATTTAAGTAGCAGGGTTATTGGTATCCCCTTTAAGCCTCATCACAGTTGTATGAGGCAAGTGCTAAGGATCCCACCCCCATCCTAGAAATGAGGAGCCTGAGCAACTTGCACAGGCAACTTCCCCGAGCTTAGGTACCTACTAGACGGTTGGAGGCCTGAGTCTGGGCTCTCACACTTCTTGCCATAAGCTACTTGCAATGAAGCCACAGTCTCCCAGTGGCACAATGAAGACCTAAGGTTTGTGTTTGTTACAGCATCATGCAGAAGAATGTCGGAATTAGCAGCCTGGTAGGTTATTATCTTAGGGGAAAATATAGAAGGGAAAAGAAGGGAATGAAAAGGAAGGTTTTTTTCCCCCTTTTGTGTTCAGGGACTTCAGATCTGCCTGGAAGAATGAAGCCCATTATTTTCCATACCTTGTTCAATTCTTTTTCATGATTTGGTTGATCTAGGGTCACTGAAAACAGCTCTTTCCTTTTCCTTTCTGGTTCTTTAGTAGAAGGTGAATAAGATGATTCAAGTCTACAAATTAAATAATGTGAATAAAAATTAACCTTAACTTGGTAAACTCTCATGATTATATTGTTAATTTACACTATTGTAGGTTGCAGAGATAGATTATTAGTTTATTGGAAATATTTCTAGTTCCAGATTGCAAATTCTAATACATTCAGATCCCCTAAGTATTTACATATTTAACTGAGTGCAAACAGTTTGAGTGAAAAAAAAGGTAACAATTAAAATGGAATTTCAATTATGTCTTGAAAATTGGCAGAATACTGGGTTTGCATATATAGATAAGATTTTTATATAAGAAGACTGTTTCCTATAATAAGATAGCTTGGGAACCCCTTAAAAAAAAAGGAAACACATCTAACTTGCTTGTACATCATGGAAAGGAACCATGTCAGGAGAAGTCTGAGGGGAGCAACTACTCCATAAAAGTGACCCAAAGTGACTAAATCTGACAGTCTACCCACAGAAAGCTCAAATACATCTGTTCTTTGGCTGCTTAATTTATAAAGTGGAATTGCCATCACATATGGATACCAGAGGGGAAAAGCAGAAACTAGTATAAAAAGTACAATTTCTACAGGAAGTTTGGAGAAGTACAAGCAAGTTCACTTCTAGATCAGGAAAGCTGATAAATGAAAAATCATTAAAACGGAAAATAAAGATAGCCAGGCCAGGACAGTAGCATGCTTTCTATTGCTTGACTAATCTGGTCAAGTCTGGCGTTTTGAGGAATGTGCCTACCTGTAAGTGAATACAAGTTCAGATTTCCAAAGAACTTTTTAAAAGGTTCCATAAATCACAAACTTAAACCACACAAAACAAAATCTGAGCAATGATAGAGAAATAACTGATGTAAACATTGAAAATAAAGGGATCTTTTAAAAGGTGTAAATTTATAGTGATATCTTGAGGTACTTGTATCTAGACCGGGTTGCCTTTCTTCTGATTATCAAATATATGTGTTAACTGTAGAAAACAGAGTGTACCAGAGTATATGCTGCTATAATGTTATCATCGGGGAAAAAGCATTGTTGGCATTTTTGTGTATATTAATTGTCTTTTTTTCTATGTATGTGTGTATAAATACATGTTTCCCATACAGTTAGAATGTACAGTACACATTATTTTTCAGTCCCCTTTTGTTTCCTACTCAGTAATATAGTGTGAGCATTGTATCCAATATTCTCCTCCAACATTATTTCAGAATCAGTCTTAAATTTTTCTTATTTGCTTTTATTTGAAAGGGGTGAAAAATGACATTTCCTATTTTTCAATTCTTCCTAAGCAATTTCAGGGAGTGGAATGCTGAACTGATTGGGAAAAAACAAAAGAACAACAACAACAAAAAACAACCTCATGATGGTCTCGTAAATTTCACTGAGCGACTGGAACAAATGTCAAAGGTCAATGTGGACAAGTTCAAAGGAGAAAACAATAATTATGCTGATACAACATGCTAATAATAATATATAAAGGAATTATCATTTGTCATGTACGAAAGGAGTGTTGGAATTATTTTTAATAACTCTCAGAACGTATCAGCCCAAGGTGCTTCTGTAGCTAAAGAAAAAGGAAAAGCTAACAAAATCTTAGCATTATTGAGAAAGGTTCTGAAAATGAATAAAAGCATTACTATGCTACGTGTATAAAACTGCACTTAGGAGCCTGGGCTGCTTCACCTTAATACAACTGGAAAGAAGAAACAGAGTCCAAAGGAAAGAAACCCAACCAGTAAAGAGGCTAGAATCACCTTCATATGAGAACAAACCAAAAGGATGAGAAACTTTCAATGGGAAAGATGAAGGCTAAGAAGACTAGGCCCAAAGTCTGAAATACAATGGAAGCTGTGAAAAGATAAATTATCTGTCTTTCCATCAGATCTCAGAATAGAAGAACTGAGGAATACCCTCCAAATAAGAAAGCTACAGTTTGGAGACCAAAACAAATACCAACTTAAATAAAGAATGGCATTAGGCACAACAACAGAATTGTATTGGCCAAATATGTGAATAACTGTGAGATTTTAGATGAAGCCATGTCTTGAAGGAAAGTTGGCAAGGTCTGGAATTCAGCACTGGCCTTGGGAGACACATCCACAGAAAGTACTACAATGCTCTTCCATAAAACCACAGTTACACAGGGTGTGAGAGGTTTGCTTTTCTAGGAAATTTCTTATGTTTTTAGGCATATACATCCTTAGTACAAAGACATTTCTCACCATCTCACCACACTGGCGCCTCATATTTTCCCAGTAGATTTATTAATCATCATTGATGATGATCTATAGCTTGCATATGGAGCACTCTATAATGCTGACTGGCTAATAGGCATTCTACCGTCCTTGGTGAGACATAAGATAGGTCATTTTTAGGAAGCTAAATTTGCCATTTGTTTAAGTGTAGAGCTCAAAAAAATTCGAGCAGGTCCTACAACTTAAAGAAATAATCATTGCCTTTAAAACAAGGTAATCATCTTTCAACAAAATATCCCTTACCATTTGGTTAGTCAGTTTTTAAAATCCTATCATTGGCCTTGAGATCTGAGAAGGATTCAAGTTCCAATGAGAATTTGAACATCAACGAATGGTTCAAACAGTCAGACTTTCTACTCACATGCATAAATATTTCATAATCCTTAGCAGTCCCATTTCCCTGTGGTTCTGGAATACACAATATCTGTCTGATTTTTAAAAGAGGAAAAAAACCTGTTCTAACAAAACCCTTAATGGAACTGACAAGGTAGTGAGTATGGAGACCAAAAGAAATACAACATTTACAAGTGAAAAAGTTAGTAACAGGTTTATAGACAATCAAAATAAAAGCATTTGAAAATATGGAATAAATCTTATTTATCAATATATACAATTAAATATCAGCTCTATACTACTTTTTTTTACAATATCCTGAAAAATAAAAGTTCCAAGAAAATATCTGACTCCCTGTGATACGTAAGTATCCATAAATCAGAATATGATACAATTATCTAGGTAAGTAAACATGTTCATTTTGAAGATGAAATAATCATGGATTTTATTTTTAATACCAAATGTTATCCAATAATTAACAGCATGTTAATACAAAACAAATAGACTTTTAATTCTAGTTTTAAATATAAAACTGTTAAGATACTCAGGCATCGTGTCTTGAACCGTTTCTCTCAGGCTGCTGAGAATAAGAATATACCTTTTTTTACTTTCTTGAGTATTTTGGCACTCTCCTATTTTTAATAATTCTCTGTGCAGCTGCAATCGTTCCATTTCTATAATTCTCAAGAGATCATCACGTGACTGTAACTCACTTTTCACCTCTGAGAGTCCTGCTTCCATGGCCTACATAAAAACATCAAACAGGTCCAGTGCTCACATTTGGATATCATGATTACAATATATTTAAAAACATTTAATATCTATGAACCAGCCTAATTCCAGATTAACTGGTGTCGAGTCCTTGGTTGGCTCTGTCTTACAGAATTTCATTCCTTCAGTCATTTACTCAACAAATATTTGCTGAGTCCTCATTATGTGCTCAACACTGAAGTTACAGACATAGACTCTGTTCTCAGTGGGCTTACAGTCTAGTGATAAGGAGTAATCATTAATCACACAAATCCGGGCACACTGTATGTGAGTCTGAGAGAATTATAAAGGTATGTAAAAAATATTAATGTGTAAAATTTGGATTAATGCCAATAATGCCCAATTTAAAGACAATAGCCAGGAAGAATCTAATTTCAAAGCTGGCCTACACAGTGAGTTATAAACCGTGGTCTACGGCTCCACTGTTGCCCAGTAATAGCCCTACTTTATCTGGCAACTAGAAACACCAGCAATCCTGTGAATCCAGTGTTTTATTTTGTTGATAAGAGGCTTGAGCAAGTTTAAAAGCTGTTGGAAAGCATCTAGGCAGGAGAGAGGAGGAGTAACAGTAATGGTGTTGGTTCCTGGGAAGGTAAGTGGAGTGGGTCCCAAAGCCCAGGTGGAAGAATTGCCTAAAGCAAAAGGAAAGAAGGAAGGAAGATGGAATGTAGACAAGTATATGCAACTGGATATGGAGAGATAAGACAGCGGCTCTCTGTTGGCTTCTATTTTCCTTGTGAAGTAAAAAGATGGCACTAGAAGGAGAAGGGGAGATAGGGGCAAGGGAATGATTTTTTTAAAAGATTTTATTTATTTGAGAGAGAGTGTGCACGGGGGTGGGGTGGGGGGAAGAGGGGCAGAGGAAGAAGCAGACTCCCTGCTAAGTGGGAGCCTGATGCAGGCTCGATCCCGGACCCTGGGATCATGACCCGAGCCAAAGGCAGATGCTTAACTGACTGAGTCACCCAGGCGTGCCCATGGGAGTGATTTTTGAGAGTGGAGAAGGTTTGAAATGGCCTGCAATGAAATGGATAATTAGCTGATTGGAGCAACAGAAGAGGATTCCTGGCAGTGTTGAGTACTCATTTGAGATTTGTGACCATGACCCGATGAGTGATTTTCTCCAGCAGTACTTGGCTGTTCTCTGGGAGAGAGGTTATGGCAGAGTCCTTTCAAATCATCAGGTTTCTTCTACTCACTTATGCAGGGAAACTAATATTTATTAAATGTATCTGACCCAGGTCATCAAATCCATTGCCACTTTTAGTAGATGAGGAAATTGAGGGCCAGACTTGGTCCAGAATCACAGAGCTTACAAGTGGCAGATTTTAGAAAAGACAAATCCAGGTCTTTTGGAACATTCAAAATGCAAAAATAATTTGTTTCATGCAACATTAGTGAAACAGCCCTGTAGTTTATTGGCAAAGACAGGGTGGGGTGTTACAAGGGCAGGAGGTTTCTCTGCTAATAAAGGCTGTAGGAAACACTACGGACATCTTTAAAAATCATTTGTTCGATAACTCTGTATATATCAATAACAGATTTATATATAATCCACGTACCATAATATTCACCCATTTACAGTATATAATTCAGTGGACTTAGTATGTTCACGAAATTGTGCAGGCATCACTACTAATTCCAGAACATTTTCATCACAACCAAAATAAACCCAAAACCCATCAGTAGTCACTTCCCATTTTCCCTCCCCCTAGTCCCTGGCAACTACGAACGTACGTTCTGTCTCTATGGAACTACCCACTCTGGACATAGTCTTTGCGACTGGCTTCTTTCACTCAGCATAATGCTTCCCAGGTTCATCCATGTTACAGCATGGATCAATATTTTATTCCTTTTTGGTGATGGATAATATTTAATTGTATGAATATACCACACTTTTGTTTATTAGTTCATCAGTTGCTGGACATTTGATGTTTCTTCTTTTTGGCCATTATGAATAACACTGCTATAAAATTTCATGTACAAGCTTTGGGCATATGTTTTCTTATTCATTAATTCTTACCCCAAAATTCACAGAGCCTAGAAATATAATTATGCAGACAGTATAGGACATATGAGTTCCCAGAGAAACTTTTTTTTTTTTTAACCAAAGCCTTAAATTTATACATTTTCCGGGAGACCTAGAGACCTGGGTTTGGGGAAGGACCTCGCTGTAATACTTTAGCCCCAGAAGTTCCTGGGCTGACTTGGAAATAAGAGGATAAATATATTCCAATAGGTGATTTAATAAACTTGTTTGGATAAAGGTGTGTTTGGATAAAGTCCCTGTTTCAAACAGTGGGGATTTTTCAGATGAGCCTAAAATTTCAAAATAAACAAAAGAAATGTGAAACAATCGATTCGCAAGTAGAAAAACAAATTGACTTGATGTGAATGTCATCCATTACTTTGGCCAATTGAAGAAGGCACCATCTGGGCTCCCTGCCTTGCAAATTTGCCACCACTTGAAGCTGCATGTGGGCAACTAGGTCTTCCTTCAGTCAGGGAAGGGGAGTATAAAAAGGGCCTAGCTCCGGGCCAATTTGAAATGCAGAGTCACCATGGACTAGGGTTAATTAAAATTCTGTAAAATGTGATAATAATAGTTTATTTCTTTACTGTTATTAGAAAAGAATACCTATAAGACTGATATTTGGAGATACCATGTCACTAAGGAAAAAAAAGCTTATTTGTGATCTAGCTAACCCTGGTAAGAGAATTTATGTCAAAATTGAAACTTTTCATAATATAAATCAATAATAATGATTTGACACGTTTTTCTAACATGAATGAATACGCAAAAGATTTTAATTATAATTGACAGAATTATGTAAATTGACTATAAAAGTATGAGAAAACTTTGTTGATATAAATTGAGAGTTGTTTTTTGACTTATGCAATATCCCTTTGAATTCAATGTTAATAATACTGAGTTGACACAGATTAGTGAATTTGTTTAACTTAGATGTAGCTTTAAAATTGGCATGCTTTTGCATAAAAGCCAAATTAATTATTTGTCACTGTGGATGCAAATATTTAGGAAAGTGACTCTTTGGTACCTGATTCAGTGACTAAAACACTCTCAAGTTTCTTTGGAACAACTTAGGTACATAAATCTACCTTTTTTTAAAAACTCGACCCCCAACACGGGGCTCAAATTCACAGCCTCAAGATCGAGAGTTGCATGCTCTACCGACTGAGCCAACCAGGGGCCCCTGTACATCTACTTTTTTAAACTGTAAATTTTATGACATCTAAACACAGGTCAAGTATTTCCAGTGACTACTTGGCTTCCAAATTGGGAGATATGCTGTAAGTGTAAATACACACCAGATTTTGAGGACTTAGTATGAAAAGAAATGGAAAATATCTCATTATTTCATTAATAACTTTTTACATTGATCGTATGTTGAAATGATAACACTTTAGATATATGATGGACTGAGTAAAATATATTACTATTATGTATTAATTTCACCCATGTCTTCTGTCTTCTTTTGATGTGGTTACTAGAAAAACTTAAATTATATTTGTGGCTTGCATTATATTTCACTGCACAGTGTGGTTCTAGTACGTTAACGACCCACTAACAAGCACACTAAAAGGTCAGTGTTGGGGGGCATAGCTCTTAGAAAAATGCAGAACAATTTCTTTTTGTCATTAACCTCCAATGGGAAATGCTGCACATTTAAAAAATGTGAGTGTAGTACAGCATAGTAAATAAATATATGCAATGGGATTAATATGTATACTGACACATTTCAGAGTTGTGGAAAGACAAGTGAGAAGATGTGATTCATGTGAAAATCCAGATGCATCTGGCATTCACGTGTGTTGTAAACTAAAGAGAATTTTATATACAACAAGTGACAGTAATTCAAACTGAAATAGCTGTCTTTTTAAATTCATGTGCAAGATGTGGAGCACTGTCACATGACAGGTCTTTGCAAAAAGAGAAGAGAAACTTCTTTCTAAATATATGCACTGGCTAAGTGATTATTTACCTCTAATAATTCCCATTTGGTAAAATACAAATTTTGTAAAACAAGTTTAAGGCCCATCTGTTTAGTTAGAAATTCGCCTTTAAACCTTCAAATCAGCTACCAAATAGTAAATAATTGATATCTTCTTATTCCGTATTTGCTTTAAAGCAAGAGAATGAAACATAGGTCACATTTGGAAATAAAACAGGGAAAAGGCCAAATGAAAGCATTATTTTCAGCATTTGTCTTCTACAGGCATCAAAAACAAGTAGTGTTTCCTTGGGCATAGAAATCTTATCTGTTAGCTATCTTGAAGTTTCCGAACCAAACTACTTCTTAAAGATCTTTTCATTAAAGCTTTAACGTATTTTTATGTGTCAAGCATACTCCAGAATAATTTGGTTTGTTTTTTAAGACATGTGATTCTTTTGTAAAATATAAAATGGAGATTCTTAGTTTAAATTTAATAATGTTTCTAGATCCAAGAATAACTAAATTATTTTTGTTTAGTGAATACAAATCTGTAAAAATAACTTTGGCAAATTTTCTCATAGAAATTGGTATATAAATAAAAATAAATAACAGTCATATTAAAATGTATCATTAACTATGAAAAACCTCATAAAATAGAGTAGAAAACTGGTGAAGAATATGAGTAAAATAATATTTCAAAACTTAAAGCAAGGTTTCTCAACCTCAGCACTATCTATACTTTGGTCTGGATAATTCTTTGTTGTGAGGGTTGTCTTGTGCATTATAGGATGCATAACAATATGTCTGGCCTCTACGCACTAGATGTCAATAGCATCCCTTTCCCCTGTTGTGACAACCACAAATATATCCAAGCATCACCAGGTGTCACTTGGGGAGCAAAGTCACTCCACTAGAGAATCACTGATTTAAAGGAAAGTCATAACGATTAGGGGCAACTAATACTGTTATTTTATAAACTCTGGTATAAATAACAATAAGAATATTTCACAACTGATTGGCTTCTATGAGGAGCTGAGTTTTTATTTTGTTAGTATATATTCAGGAATATTAGTAAATTATTATGTATGTTGATATACGTATATATCAGGAAAAGTCAAGGTGGATAACATGGACTTTCCTTAGCCCAGACGAGCTACGGAGCCTTCTCAGGGTGCGTGCATGTAAGCCCTTATGTGGGCGGGAGGATGAGTCATATCCTGTTGAACTTGGGTCAGGAGGGTAAATCAATTAAATGATATTGCTAAAGGACAGGGAGGCCTTGGCCTTCAAGTAGTCTGAGGCCTCTAACCTCCTGCTACACGTTCAGACTCTCTGGTTGCACTTTCTCTCTTCTTGTCAATAGGAGTGCCCGTGTGAGAAGTATTCGTTTAAGGCATTCACTTGGAGAGAGGGAAGAGATTATGAACTGGGAATGTTAATTTATTAATGTTTCTCAATGTACACTCTTCCTCTATTTGCAACATTCTTTCTTTTAACCAGATTCTCCAACTTCCTTCCTGGAAAAATATAAAAAAGTTCTGAGAAGGAGAAAGATGGGGCTGGTCTAGGAAAGCATGACAGAGAAAGTCAGTCATGCTGCCAAGAGAGGGAAACAGAGGCTCTTTCTAGAATACAGGGTAAGAGTAGCCATTTCTATTTTACAAGTGAGCCAAAGAACCAAAAGCTGAACCTCAGCCTATAAAAAAGGATGTTCTTGGATGCTGTAATAGGTCCAAACAAAATTCTTTTGGCGAGATTAAGAGGAACTGACGTTAGTGAAGAAGCTGAGCCTCACCGAAGCATACAAGCAGACTTCATAACTGGGCTCATTCATGAAATATGTTTAGGGCAAACTAAAGAGAACAGAACAGAAAATAGATTTCTGGGGACCAGAACCAAAAAGACCTCGAAAAAGGACAAAGAGGACCGACTCCTCAGTCTGTGCTGGATGACCTAAAGCCCAGGGCAGAAAATGTGGGAACGACCCACAAACACACTCTACTTACTTATTGATTGTGATCCTGGTGCAGACTCTGGCAGTTCAAAGACAGCTGCAGAATGTCTTGAAATAAACGCCAGAGGCATGACCAGTTGTCCCAGGCCCAGGGAGATGGAAAAGGAAGCCCCTGAGAGAAAAATCTCCTCAGAAGCAGAGGTCCTGCAAGCCCCTCTGAAGGGACCAGGTAGGCTGACGGGCAAACTGAACACACGGAAGCCACCTGACAGCCTCTTGAGTAGAAGAGTAAGGGCTAGTCTTACCTACGTTACAGCAAAGCTGGAGAAAACACCATCAGTACCTCCCCTATTTCTAGACAATTTGTGGCTTGTTCAGCGCTTAGGATTTGTGGTTTAGCTTGCTTTGTTTGTTAACATATATTCTGATTTGTATTAGAATAACACCCCCCTCCCCACATGAAGCTGGATTTGGGGATGGAGGAGGTGTCCTTCTCTTAGAAACGCCATGGAAGCAGAGAAGCTGGGAGCCTTGTGTTCGGCCCCCTACAGACATGGAGAAAGAGGAACATGGAGAGTAGATGTTGGAAGAGAAAGAAATAAAAGAACTAATCCCATATATAACGCGGCGGGATGGGAGGATGAGGAGTTGGCGCAAGACGAAAAAATGACCCTGGGAGTTTAAGTGGTAGAAGATCCTGAGGAATGTCTTAAAGAAGTGGAAGTCCGCTCAGATAGTGGCGTCCGAAGTATATCTCAGCGTGAGGAAGGGACAGAGAGGGACTGAGAATGGGCCAGCTGACATGTTCGACGTGGTAGAAAAGGGCTGAATGCTTGTAGGTGGGAGATAAGACCAAAATGGGGGATAAAACTATAGAATGTGTCAACTAACTGGGATATCCATGAATAAGAAATATATATTTAGTAAAGAAATGGGTAATGACCAATTTTGATGTATGCTGTATTACTTTCTTAGTGATACAGAAGTAAACAAGAAAGAAAGAAAGAAAGAAAGAAAGAAAGAAAGAAAGAAAGAAAG